>NC_068990.1:87349559-87357095 GCF_001194135.2 Octopus bimaculoides | reverse complement strand
AACATTTCATCACTTCTCTCAATTGATGCATAAAAGCTTTTATGTCCAGATAACTCCTAAATATCACCATGGAAACAGATGTGTTTACATACACACATACACACACATATGCGCATACACACACCAGTGTCCTGGTTTTCACTCTATTTACCAGATTCTCTCTCTCTCTCTCTCTCTCTCTGCATATGTGTGAGTGTGTATCTGTGTCTGTGTAGGATTCTCTTTGTCTCTCTCTGTCCATAAGTGTATGTGAGTGTGTGTCTGTGTATATATCATTCACTCTCTCTCTCTTTATCTCTCTCTCGCTCTTTATCTCTCTCTCTCTCTCTCTCTCTCTCTCTCTCTCTCTCTTTCTCTCTCAATGTATGTATCTGTCAGTATATATACATATATATACATATATAACATAAACATTCTCCTTGTATATATGTGTACGCATGTATGTGTGTAGGTGTGCATGTGTATCATTCTCTCTCTCTCTCATCTCTCTGTCTCTCTATTCTTCACTCCAGCTCTCTTTCTTTATATCCTTCTAACTAGATATTTTATTTTATTTTTCTATTTATCTTACTATGCATAACACTTTCTCTCATTCTTTTTATATAAATATATATACATATATATATATATATAAATATATATATATATATACTGTTGTGTCATTCTGTTTTGGTGCCTTATAATTTAACACACTCACCGGTAAAATTTCCACTTATTCCTTATTTTTATTTTCCTAAAATTTTCGTTGAGTCTTGCAACCTTTTCAAGAGTCGTTGACTCTCAACGACTGCTGAAAAGGTTGTAAGACTTGAGTCTCAGTGAGTAACTTTCTAGGGGCAATTCCATGGTCATTCATGATCGAAGGGGGTCCCCTGCTTTAGTCTTAAATTACTCGTAATGCTCAAAATTTTTTCAGATGTTTATCAACCCCTTGTATAGCAACATAGACACCACAAGGGTCAATAGTGGCCACTGTGCCAACCCCTTAATATGGAGGCTCAAAGGGAGATGGTGAAATGGTTGGATGTTTCTTCTAGTATTTTATTTGAAGCAGATGTTTTGGTTAATTAAAACAGAACTGAAATATTCTTTTCTACTCTAGGCACAAGGCCCGAAATTTTTGAGAAGGGGGCCAGTCAATTAGATTGAGCCCAGTACACAACTGGTATTTAATTTATCGACTCCAAAAAGATGAAAGGCAAAATCGACCTTGGTGGAATTTGAACTCAGAACATAAAGACAGGTGAAATACTGCTAAGCATTTCGCCCGTCGTGCTAACGTTTCTGCCAGCTCGCCACCTTAAAACCTGGGAAATATTGGTAGGATGGAACTGTTGTCTGCGTGAGGTTGTGTCATGTATGTAGTGTTGACATTTGCACAGGTTATTTTGTAGGTATAAGTTAAAGAGTAGGGATATGAAAGCAGAGCCTTGTGGTACAGTGTTTACAAGATCATAAAGTTTATAATTTGTTTGCTTATATAATTAGTTTGTTTTTTTTTAAATCCAAACAGGGAACTAGCTAGATAGCCATTTACTGAGCCGCATAACTATATGTATGTATTTATGTATCTTATATCTTTATAATTATATATATGTGTGTATGTCATTCACTGCAAACAAATACATACATAGCTCTACACAAACAAGCACACACTTCACATGACACACACATCACATTCCACATCCGCACACACACACACACACACACACACACACACACACACACACACACATACATATACATACACAACTTACCCAGAATCATGAAAATATCATTGACACGGAGCCCTGATCGTGCTGACGTCTCCACAAACATCAGCTTCTGTTCTTCAGCATACCTGCGGGCCTCCTGTTGGATAAAAACCAAAAACATAGAGTTATATTTGGGGCTTTGGGAGTATCCATAGTGTTAAGTTAGACAGGATAACTATGTTGAGTTGCACAGAATGTAAATTGCTATAGGCATAGGAGTGGCTAAGTAGCTTGCTTACCAACCACATGGTTCCGGGTTCAGTCCCACTGCGTGGCACCTTGGGCAAGTGTCTTCTACTATAGCCTCAGGCCGACCAAAGCCTTGTGAGTAGATTTGGTAGACGGAAACTGAAAGAAGCCCATCGTATATATGTATATATATATATATATATGTATGTGTGTGTATATGTTTGTGTGTCTGTTTGTCCCCCCAACATCACTTGACAACCGATGGTGGTGTGTTTGCGTCCCCGTAACTTAGCAGTTCGGCAAAAGAGACTGATGGAATAAGTACTAGGCTTACAAAGAATAAGTCTTGGGGTTGGCTTGCTCGACTAAAGGCGGTGCTCCAGCATAGCCACAGTCAAATGACTGAAACGAGTAAAAGAGTAAAAGAGTGTCAATTATTAACCCTTTTGTTACCAACCAACGAAAAAGTTAATATTACATGCACTAGTTCAATTCCACTCCTTTATTATTAATCAGTCGGTTATGTATCTATCCAACTAATGAATTCACATAAAGAATCTTGTGAAAGAAATACAAAAATGAAGTATATACACATACAATCCTCATCAGTTTATATCCACTCTCCATCATGGCTTGTGTTGGACAATACAACAGAATCTAACACACTGGGAGACTACATCTTACACTTATGTCTCAGTTTTAAGACGATCTCAATAGCTGGATGCCTTACCTCACACACAGTACTTTACAGAGTATGCCAGGTGCATTTTTCTTGGCACCTGCACTATGAAGGTTGCCTTATCCTCAGCAAGGCCAAACAGTCTTTCTGACACTGATTTATTTCTGTTTGATCCACCAACCTCTTTACAGAATGAACTGAATTTTTTTTCCATAGCCCCAAGACTGGTACAGTTACCTTGTAACTGACAAGACTCAAGGTCCACCACAGCTGAAAGGGAGAATGAGAGGAGAGGGAGAGATGGTTTTAAGAGACTATGGTGGAGCAAAGAGTAGTACTGTAAGAAAGAGATAGAGGGACAGAGTAATAAGTATGACAAGGTGGCTTGGGTAGGCTGAATTTCAGTGTTAGCCCATCTTTATATGGGCGAATATAAGCAGTTGGACAAATACACACATGTACACACACACACACAAGAAGAAAAGGAAAACATAAACCCACAAAGACACATTTTTCCCACCTCAACTGTGATTACTCTCTCATCTGCACAGTCTGCCTTGTTCCCAGCGAGGGCCACTAAAATGTTGGGGTTTGCCAGTTTGCGTAGTTCCTTCACCCACTCCTGGGCCCGAGCAAATGTCTCCTGCAATAAAGAAACATCGTTAGAAGTTATTTACAATATCAAGAAGGCAAAGCATTCAGTTCAGATCCAGGCAAGTGCTGGATGTCTAAAAGACGAGGTTACACATCTTGTCCATACTGACATATGAGTTGGATACGTGATTACAGTTCAAGTCAGTTTTTACTTGGAGTTATTACCTTCTTAGTTGGCTCAGGGACCACATGTCATTTGCATATTCTATTTTGGATAATTTTTGTTATTATTATTGTCTACAGACAAACAAACAAACAAAAAAACATGACAAAAAGAATACCTCCGCCTTCGCTAGGTGGGGGTAATAATAATAATAATAATAATAATAATAATTATTATTATTATTATTATTATTATTATTACCTCCACCTTAGCAAAGGCGGAGGTATTCTTTTTCTGTCATGTTTTTTTGTTTGTTTGTCTGTAGACAACATATCTCAAGAACCACTGGATGAATTCAGATGAAACCTTCAGAGATGTTTGATCTCATGACAGGCACGAACTGATTAGATTTTGGGATCAATCCAATACCGGACAAGAATTCTGGATTATTTGTTATATTTACTTTACATGATTACGATCTTACGTTAACTTTCAAGTCTTTCTGAATTATCTCCCTTTAGTTTTATTTTCGTTTCTCTATCATTAATTTTACTTGCAAGTCTGTCTTAGTAGAAACTGATGGATAAAGAAACCAAACTACACAAACAAACAGCAAAACCATTCAAAAATTAAATAACACTAACATACTTCTATAATATATACATTACATATCATACATACATATTAACACTTTACAGTATAGTTACATACATATATATACATCTATACATCGATCTAAAACAACAGGAATACTAAAGGAAAGTCGGAATTTAAGAGAAGAGAAAGCCAAAAGGTCTCATGCCATTCATTTAAAAATTCCTGAGTAGAATTTATTATTACTTCTGCCTTTGAAACTATTTTGAATGGTGAATCTGTTAACTTTGGTTCATATTAGATAAGGTTAAACTATTTATTATTGTTACTAGATTTCCTACAGCTGCCTTCACATTCCATGATTACCATTGGGATTGATCAGGTACCGGACAAGGATTCTGGATTATTTTTCTGGTTTTTTGAGAGTGGTCAGGTTCATTCTTAGTATTCTCGTTTGTGAGAGCAGTCGAGTTTATTTCAGATATTCTCATTTTAAAAATCATCTCTAGCTAATTGTTGAGAGGACACTAGTGTTGCCATGGTGCAGGTCTGCGCTCTCCGAGTGTTCTTGTTATTATTATTATTATTATTATTATTATTATTATTAGTATTATTAGTATTATCATACATTTCTTAACCCACTCACCTTTTTGGTGATATCGTAAACAACAATAGCAATCTGAGCCCCTCTGTAGTACATTGGTGCCAAACTGTGGTAGCGTTCCTGCCCTGCTGTGTCCCAAATATCAAACTTTATTTGTCGACCTTTTACATTTATTGTTTTGGTGAGATATGCAGCTGGAAAACAACAACATACAACAACAACAGCTACAATATCAACAACAACAGTCACAATGGCAACAACAACAACAACAACAACAACAACAATAGCAACAGCAGAGGCTTCTAAATAGCCACTCGATCTTCTAGAAATGACAGCTAGATCTCACTGAAACCACACTCTATGATCTTAAATAAGGAAAGGGAACATGAGATGAAGAAATCCAAGACATATTCCTGAAGAGACTGGGTGGTCACACGTGGATTGACTTTAATCACACCATATTTTATGCCGTACAAGTCTAACTTTTCTAGCCATAATTTGCAGCCAAGAAATCAGTATTGATCTGAAGTTAGACAACAACAACAACAACAACAACAGCAATAATAAAAACAACAGCAGCGGTACTACAACAACAACACAAACTACAGCAGGATCAACAACAGAAGGACAGCAACAACAACATTAACAACATTAGCAGCAGTTATGACAATAGCAACTGTAGCGACACCAGGCGACCAGCAATAAGCACAACGGCAATAACAGCAGCAACGAATTATGCAATAATTTTTTATCTTTTATTTGTTGCAGACATTAAACTGTGGCCATGCTGGGGCAGTGCCTTGGAGTTGTTTGGTCTAACAAATCAACCCTGGTGCTTATTTTTTTTTTTTTTCAAGTATTCTTTTATTCTTTTACTTGTTTCAGTCATTTGACTGTGGCCATGCTGGAGCACCGCCTTCAGTCGAGCAAATCGACCCCAGGACTTATTCTAACGGTCTCTTTCACTGAACTGCTAAGTTACGGGGATGTAAACACACCAGCATCAGTTGTCATGGAATATGGGAGGGACAAACACAGACACACAAACATATATATAATATATATATATGTATATATATATACATATATATGACGGGCTTCTTTCAGTTTCAGTCTACCAAATCAATCCACTCACAAGGCTTTGGTCGGCCTGTGGCTATAGTAGAAGACACTTGCCCAAGGTGCCACACAGTGGGACTGAACCCAGAACCATGTGGTTGGTAAGCAAGCTACTTACCACACAGCCACAGTGTTGATTCTTATCAATCTTTTTTGACGAAATGCCAAGATACAAGGAAATAAGCCAAACAACACTAGTTAAGTGTGGGGTGGAGGAACACAACACACACATACTTACATATACATTCATACAAACATACATACATACATACATATATATATATAACCCTAACCCTCAATTATGCTGAAGAAAATGTTTTAATAAAAATGTTTTGGATGTGAATTTCCTTGTATCTTGGCATTTCAGCAAAAAAGATTGATATGAATCAACACCATGGCTGTGTGATAAGTTTATTGCTTACCAACAACATGGTTCTGGGTTCAGTCCCACTGCCCAACATATGTTTTAACTGCAGCAACTGCACATTGCTCTCTATGCAATTATGCATTCCAGTCACTGCAATTTCATCTATATATATATGTCAACTAACAGATTATAAAACGAAGTCATAAAAAGAGTTAAGAGTGTTTAACGACGTATGGGTATTGACTAATCCTATTAATGAGCCATTTCTGGGGGGGTTCAGTTGTCCTGTCATATAAAAAATATTTACATCCATCATAGGACACCACCTCCTTCATCAGGGAAAATAAGTTTCCAAAGAAGCCTCACAAGTACTGCTTTTTTTTTGGCCCAAGGTGCCTTGCAGTGGGAGTGAACTCAAGACGACATGGCTGAAAACCAAGTTTCTCTACCATACAGCCATGTCAGCACACACATATATATATATATCTAACTTTGCAGGAAAAAAATCTAATTTTCTTTATGTATAAACAAAAACAAAAGTAACAAGAAAAATTTCAACAAAAACTGAGAGCAAATATCATTACATTACCTCCGATTGTAGCTTCTGTGCTTTCAAATTCTCCTTTGATAAAGCGAACCACTATACTGGACTTGCCAACTCCTTGGTCACCCAGCAACACTATTTTGACTAGATGAGCTGAAGGTGACTTCTGGCCATCACTATTATTTCCCTTGTTCTTTGACGCCATCGGTGTCCACTATTAGTCAAATATTTCTGCAATGTCAACTGGATTAATTCTAGTTTAAAGAGAGAGAATGAGAGTGAGAGAGAGAGGAATGAAGTGTGAGAGAGAGAAAGAAACAAAGAGAGAGAGAGAGAGAGAGAGAAAGAAAGAAAGAGAGAGAGAGAGAGAGAGAGAGAGAGAGAAAGAGAAAGAAAGTGATATGACTATTTGGTGGGGCACTGGCAAAACTTGATAAAGCATTGGACAAAATTCTTGCAATATTCAGTTGCAGCGGTGTCGAGCTGGCAGAAACGTTAGCACGCCGGGCAAAATGCTTAGCAGTATTTCGTCTGCTGTTACATTCTGAGTTCAAATTCCACCGAGGTCAACTTTGCCTTTCATCCTTTTGGGGTTGATTAAATAAGTACCAGTTACGCACTGGAGTTGATGTAATCGACTTAATCCCTTTGTCTGTCCTTGTTTGTCTCCTCTATGTTTAGCCCCCTGTGGGCAATACAGAAATAAATATTTAGTCACAGCCTGTTATGTTCTGAGTTGAAATCCCACCAAAATCATCTTTACTATTCATCCTTCAAGAGTCAATGACAGAAAGTTCCAGGTGTATACAGAGGTTAACCAAATTTAATACACCCTTCAAGGACAGACAAGGACAGACAAACGGATTAAGTCGATTACATCCACCCCAGTGCATAACTGGTACTTAATTTATCGACCCCCGAAAGGATGA
>NC_068990.1:87348162-87349549 GCF_001194135.2 Octopus bimaculoides | reverse complement strand
AAGGATGAAAGGCAAAGTCGACCTCAGCAGAATTTGAACTCAGAACGTAACGGCAGACAAAATACCGCAAAGCATTTCGTCCGACGTGCTGACGTTTCTGCCAGCTCACCACCAACTATAGCTACCTCCTTCAGAGGCAAGGACAAAAGGTTGTCAGTAGTATAGTTCAAATATATATGGTTTCTTGATGACATTGGTGATGATAAAAGGAGGAAAAGAGAAATAGATGACAGACCGCACATCAGTGGAACAAGAAGGTGTCAGCTACATACAACAGAGAAAGCTACAATATTGTACAACACAAATCTCATATGATTACCAAAACACTTGTTCAGAATTTTTCAATGAATGCTATCACTTCTATAAGTACCTGTTAAATTTTTGGCATCCAACAACCCCATCAGATTCATTCAGAATTACCTGTTAAGGTTATGACATGAGACAATAATGTCATTGAATAAGCAACCAAATCAAATAGCTTTTGAGAAACCTCTTTCTTATGAACTCAGTTGCTCCAGCCATGAAACTACCGTTTGTATAATATCTCAATGTTATTTATTCATGTTATGCAATGATGACGGATTATTATAAGAAGTTCACTATCTTTGCAAGATATAAACTTTGGCTTTCAAAATAAGAGCATTTAATTTCTTGTGCTAATAGCAGGCTTCTTGCTATTATTCCGATTCAGTCTCAGATATTCTATCTCTCTCCCTCAGCTCCTCCCTCCGTACCTTTATACATATTTTTATAAATCCTCTTCTACTCTTCTCCATCTTTCTAATTTCATTGAACTTACATATATTTATAAACACTATTCTCTCCTAAGCCATTTGCCTACATCTTCTGATGAGGGCATCATGACTGCATGGGTCTATCAAAATCCATGCAAGCTATCAATTATCTGAAACAGCAGTAAAGACTTGATTATATCACATAAATTGTATATGCAACTTTTCTTATATGAAACTTTCCATATACCAGGTTGAGTCAAAAGTTTTTCGTATTTCAAGCTTTAATAAATAGCTCAAACAAATTGTGTATGCATGGCATTTATTTATCAAAATATATTAAATACAAGCAGAAGAAACCAGTCATGGTTGTCAGACAATTCCTGCCACCACACCACCCTTAACATCTGGCCACCTAACTCCCCAGACTGCAACCTCCTTGATTATTGTGTGGAGAGACCAACAAAACTCCTTGTAACACCAAAGATGAATTGAAAATAAGGATTATGGCAGCATTCACCAACTTAAACAAGGAGACTGTACAGAAGAGTTGCAGGAGATTCTGAAGTCATCTGGAGGCAGTGATTGAAGCTAATGGCGATTTTATTAAATGAATTTACTCTTTAGTATTTCAAGATATCTTTATGTTATTTTGG
>NC_068990.1:87337851-87346770 GCF_001194135.2 Octopus bimaculoides | reverse complement strand
GATTGTTTCAGTTAGTAGAATAGTTTCATTTTTAAAGTGAAAGTATTTGACATGAGTGTTTTTGTTTCACTTTTGACACGTAATACTTAAATAGTGGAGGAGATATTATGTTGCCGTGGGCTCGAACTCTGCAAGAAGTTAAAATTTTTATTGACTAAAACACAACTGGAACCCTAAGTAAGGCATCTGTAAAATTTGAATGAAATTGGTTGCGTAGTTCTCGAGTTTTAGGGATTCACACACACAGACAGACAGACAGACAGACACACATTCTCATTTTTATATATATAGATATTCTATCACACAATATTGTCTGTTGCCATCATTATGCTAGAAGCTCAACTCCACATTTATACTATTTGACTGGTACTCTTTTACTTGTTTCAGTCATTTGACTGTGGCCATGCTGGAGCACTGCCTTTAGTCGAGTAAATCGACCCCAGGACTTATTCTTTGTAAGCCTAGTACTTATTCTATCAGTCTCTTTTGCTGAATCGCTAAGTTACGGGGACGTAAACACACCACCATTTGTGGTCAAGCGATGGTGGGTGGACAAACACAGACACACAAACATATACACACATACACACATTTTTTTTTCTCCGTGTTTTTCTCCTTGTCTCCGTATTCTTTCTGTTGAAGAGCGTAGCTCGAAACGTCAAAGACTTTCCGTATTCCCGAGCGTCATACTAATATATACTTTTGTTATTTACACCACCTGTCCTCGTCTGTTGTTATTTTTTGTATATTCTCCCATATATATATATATATATATATATATACATATATACGATGGGCTTCTTTCAGTTTCCATCTACCAAATCCACTCACAAAGCTTTGGTTGGCCCGAGGCTATAGTAGAAGACACCTGCCCAAGGTGCCATGCAGTGGAACTGAACCCAGAACCATGTGGTTGGTAAGCAAGCTACTTACCACACAGCCACTCATACAGAATAAACAATTCAGCAATGAATGGACATCAACTTGTGTCAATATAATGATGTAACATGGAAATACATGTTGCCAAAAATCATCTGTGAAAAGCCGAAAAAACCTTTGACTCATCATCATCATCATCATCATCGTTTAACGTCCGCTTTCCATGCTAGCATGGGTTGGACGATTTGACTGAGGACTGGTGAAACCGGATGGCAACACCAGGCTCCATGTCTGTTTTGGCATAGTTTCTACAGCTGGATGCCCTTCCTAACGCCAACCACTCAGAGAGTGTAGTGGGTGCTTTTACCCGCACTCAATCTTGAATATATGTTCCTCACACCTGTTATTGTTTGTCTGTCTCTTCTGCTCATATATAAATATATCTCGGTCTACCTATCTTTCTATCTCCATACATATCTATTTATTTATATGTATTTGCAACCCATGGCAAGCATGGACGATGAATGTTAGAACATATTGCTGACATTGTGTGAGTATGTGAGTGTCTATGTGTGTGTATATAGGATTACACATAAGTCACAAACAAGAGAATCATAAGGCAAGTATTTTATTTCAAAATGCATTAAAGAACTGATTTTGGCCAACAAAGAAGACAGGAAATCCAATTAAACTTCAATGATTAACTTGAAATTATGAAGCACTTTTAGAGCTGTGGAGTTAAATTTGTCTGTGCCTTAAACATGAATTACTAATTAAATACATACTAAAAAGACAATTTATCTCATGTGATTTCAAATAATGTTTTAATTCATGTTTTGTCATGTTTTGTTTGTTTGTTTTTTCTATTTTGCTTTCAGCAATTTTAATTAACCTTTTTGTTAATTAGATTTATCTCCTCTTACTGACATTACCAACTCGCTGCTTTATCATGATCTAGTCTCACTCACACACACACATGTGCATACGTATAGTTGCAAACAGCCCAGTCAGGAGACTGTCGACTTTGAGGTAATAAACATACGTATGTACACACACACATGAGTGCATATGTGTATATTTTATATATATATTTATATATATATATATATATACATACACTATATACACACATACACACACACATACATACATGCATACATACACACACTAAACTTTATATGGAGAAAAATACATAGATTTTAGCCATCACTGTATCTGCAAATTAATTATATTTATTAGATGCATTAGACTGTCGCAAATGTCTGTCATGTTTAAAGAACTGCAGACAGTAGAAGAAAAATTGACAGGACTGTAAAGTCAAACATCATTACATTCTAGTCATCACTCACCTAACACTTCACTGACCACTGTCAAGGTGTATTTAGAGCCACTGTTATTAAGTACAGATGCTATATTAAGCCTCTCGTATATTCCTATGTACGTCATACAAACATACAAACATACATACATATATACATACATGCCCTGTTGTTGATGTTGAAATTCCAATGAAGGAACCTTGGATCTAGTTTAGAAACTGGCTCTTTCTCTGTTGGCAAGAAATCTTGAAGTAAATCTGAATGATAACATACATCCAAACATACATACATACATACAATACACATTATATATATACACACATACATACATACACACATACATACATACACACATCATCATCGTTATTTAACGTCCATTTTTCCATGCTTGCTTGGGTCAGACAGACTTCGTTGAGACAGATTTTCTATGGGCAGGTTCCCTTCCTGTTGCCAACTCTTATCTGTTTCCGAGTAAGGTAATATTTCCTTCCCATGACCAGACATGCTTTTCGTGGAAGACTGGAAATGAACAACACTGCCTGTATGACAAGGATGTTCATTTACAATCATCGCATGACATCAAGACAAGAGTATACACACACACACATGTATGTATGTATAAGTATATAAATATATATGATGGCATTAGGATGGGCATCCAGCCATAGAAACCATACCAGGACAGGTGATGAAGCCTGATGTGGACCTTGGCTTTACCAGCTCCAATCAAACCGTCCAACCCATACCAGCATGGAAAACAGACATTAAATTATGATGATGATGATGATGATGATATATGTCCACCACTCCTCATTCACCTTCCTGTACAATCATCTATAATCCAAATGTCTCATCACTATGGTTACCAAAATCTCTGTATACATGGAGCTGTTCTACATGGCAGTGAAGTATTGGCTATGTAAAGACATAAATGTTTTCATCAAAAGATGTCTCTAGCATACCGTTTATAGTGAACGGAAGCCATATCCTCCAAATATCAAAATATTCCAAGGCTATTGTAGAAGACACTAAGCCCAAATTGTCACCCTGTGGGATTGAACTTGAAACCATAGAGGTGTCATTCATGTCCAGCCTTCATCTCTGACTTTGGAAAGATATAACTTTGCTTGGTGGAGGAAGGTGACAGGAAGGACATCCAGCCACAGAAAATCTGCCTCAATGGATTCCATCGAACTTGTGCGAGCATAGAAGTGTGTACATTAAAACAATGGTAATGATGATGAATGCATTCAAATGAGAAGAGGTAGTCTCGGATGGATTGATATTGAAAGAGTTGAACTAAGCAATAGGTAAAAAATCTACATCATCATCATCATTGTTTAACGTCCGCTTTCCATGCTGGCATGGGTTGGACGATTTGACTGAGGACTGGTGAACCAGATGGCTGCACCAGGCTCCAATCTGATTTGGCAGAGTTTCTACAGCTGGATGCCCTTCCTGACGCCAACCACTCCGAGAGTGTAGTGGGTGCTTTTACGTGGCACCGGCACGAAGGCCAGTCAGGAGGTACTGGCAACGGCCACACTCGAAATGGTGTATTTTACGTGCCACCTGCATAGGAGCCAGTCCAGTGGCACTGGCAATGAACTCGCTCGAATGTCTTTTCACGTGCCACTGGCACCACAATATCAAGACCTAGAGTCCAGAAGTCACAAGAATTGAACTAACCACAGTGAGAAAGAGGAAAGAGCTGGTTGTCATCTGTTGAAGGAAAACATTAAATTAGTTTCCTTCTTAATTAACTTCATTAATGTTTACTAAAGATGATCTTCAAATAAAGCTAGATTGATAGTTCTGGAAAGAGCAACAAAGTGAATCATTAATAAAACAAAACACAGCGTCAGAAGTGCAGTTGCAGCCAAACTGCGCAGATTCTGAGCTGTGGAGTATCACTGTTGAAGGCTAAACAAATAACTTCTGACAAAACCTTAATAAGAAACTGAGAATCTATTGACAAAGCATAAAAGTGGAGGAGAGGTGAGTCAAGAGTGTTTTGAATATCAGATCACTGTTGAGGATACCTTATATGGTATACATGGCTCATTATCTAGCTATTTATCTCTAAGTTTGTTTGTCTATATATGTCTGCATGTGTGTGTATGTTTATGTGTGTGTGTGTGTGTGATCATAATCGTCATCATCATCATTTAATTCATTAATGCTTAGCACCCAGAAAAATGGACATGGGGGGGGGGGGAATTACTATTGCTTATTAAGTAAACTACGTACTGAGTTTATTTTTGATATAGTCGGCCTCTAAACTAGTGCTCTATGAATGAGCAGAGCTGCACACAAACAAGACGGTGAGCTGGTAGAATCATTAGCACGCCGGGCGAGACGCTTAGCAGTATTTCGTCTGCTGCTATGTTCTGAGTTCAAATTCCGCCGAGGTCGACTTTGCCTTTCATCCTTTCAGGGTCGATAAATTAAGTACCAGTTACGCACTGGGGTCGGTGTAATCGACTTAATCCCTTTATCTGTCCTTGTTTGTCCTCTCTATGTTTAGTCTCTTGTGGGCAATAAAGAAATAACAAACAAACCAACTATACACATGTATGAAACAAGTAATATTGATTTAACTTGCGTCCATTTTTCTGGACACTATGCATTAATAGGATATTGTTCATTTTCCATGCTGGCATGAGTTGGACGTATTTAAATGCTAAACTTTAGGAAGGTTTTTATAAATTTTCACAGTCCCATTGATGGCTTGTATCTGTAATCTTCTAATTAGCTTTCTCCATTCTGGTGGTATCACCATCAATACTATATGCCTTAGGGTATACTGTATGGAGTAAGTATGTATGTCTGTATGTCATTATTCAGTTTATTTCAAGATTTCTTGCCAATAGAGAAAGAACCAGTTTCTAACCTAGATCCAAGGCTCCTTCATTAGAATTTCAACATCAACAACAGGGTATTTTTGTTTGTTTGCATGTATGTATGTATGTATGTATGTATGTATGTATGTATGTATGTGCAGGTTTGTTTGTTTTATGTATGTATGTATGTATGTATGTATGTATGTGCTTACAGATTTGTATGTTTTATGTATGTATTCTCATGCATATAGTTGCATATCTAGACATACTCATATATTTAAATGATAAACTTCTGGAATGTTTTACAGATTTTTACAGTTCCACTGATGGATTGGATCTGTAGTCTTTGAATTAGCTTTCTTCTTTCTGGTTTTGAGAAGCCTAATTTCTCACGATTAGTATTTAGGCAGTGTGTTACATATTCCATGTGCACACACACACACATGCGTGCACACATACATGCATGTTAGTAGACACCTGTTTAAAAATTTAATGGAACTACAATTTAAGTTAAAGGATTCAATACCGTACAACAGAACAGAGATATTTGTTTTATTCAGATGATAACACGAGATTAGTCATGTTTCTTTCAAATTTCCAATTCATCATATTCATATAATAATACTGCATGAATATTGACCAGATCACTGGCTCATAATTAATGGTTTCATACGTCAACCATATTGTATCAATGTGTTCTTTTCATGTCAAGGCTATAGGATATGATTTATGGAATGTAAAAATGAAAGATGGTTGCTGACTCACCAAAGAGAAAAACTTTGAAGAGTGAATTAAATGAAAATGTTTCCATGTTTCTGTTTTAGAAAAATCAGCATAAGATGAGCAGATCACATAACAATTTTAGGATCTTTTCAGACTGGTGACATTAATTCGGTTGTTGTTTAGACTGAACAATTCTAGAGATTTGTGTCTGTATATAAAACAGGAGCAGAGAAGGAGGGAGTACCAGAGGGTGTCATTGAGAGAGGAAGGATTGGAAAAGTATGAGGAGTAGGATCTTGAAAGCCTGGCATCGGAAAGGTGAGAGGAGAATGGAGGATGAGAGGGATAAGTGTGCTTGGTTAGAGTGGGTAATTAGCTAGCTGAGGGGTTCAGAGGCCATTGTAATAGTGGTAGAAGAAGCAGAGAGACGGGGTACTACAGAGAGACAGGGTATTGCATAGAGATGGGGTACTGCTGAGAGATGGGGTACTCCAGAGAGATGGTGTACTGCTGGGAGACAGGGTACTGCAGAGAGAGATGGGGTACTGCATAGACATGGGGTACTGCTGAGAGATGGAGTACTGCAGAGAGATGGGATACTGTAGAAAAATGGGGTACTGCATAGAGATGGGGTACTGCATAGAGAAGGGGTACTGTAGAGAGATGGTGTACTGCTGAGAGACAGGGTACTGCAGAGAGATGGGATACTGTAGAGAAATGGGGTACTACAGAGAAACGGGATACTGCAGAGAGATGGGGTACTGCTGAGAGATGGGGTACTACAGAGAGATGGGGTACTAGTAGCTGAAGCACATTAGTGAACTAATAGAATTAGGACAGGCATGAGAACCACACCTTCCATTTTTTGGTTCTCTAAAATATAAAGGATTTGTGCAGGGTTAAACAAAAACCATATTCACCATATTCTCAATGCACTGAATTTGATAGAAATGATACAATATTTAACTACAATATTTACCTGAGTACAATGAAATCTCCACTTTTTTGCTACATAAAATCAATAATGTATGTCATGTCTTTTGTTTGCTTTTACACTCATGTATAAAGCCACCCCACCTCAATTTTGACCTTGATGTTTTGTATTAGATTTCTAACATTGCACAAGAGTAAATACAATATGTTTTATTTGAGAGAAATGTTACTGTGTGTTACTGTATCTACTTTTCTCTGCTCGGTAAAGATACCATTACTGCATCAAACTACGTGCCTTTCTCGAGTTAGTTTTGTAGAAATGTATCCATGTCTAACAATATGTTTTTGTTTAGTTGGGTACACATGAAACAGTTTACCCAACTGTCTACGTTTGACAGAAGTGTCCTGAGTTCAAATCATACCAAGAATAATTTTGTGTTTCATCAATACAGTAATTCACCAGTAATATGCGGTGTTTTTGGTTGATGAATCCATTCCACTATGGAAATGAGCTCGTGTTTGGGTAAAAAGAAACAGAATTTTATCCATTGTCATGAAATCCACCATTCTTCCCCTTTGGTGTAATCATCATCATTCTTGTCATCTTTATTGTCATCATTGTCATCATAACACTCATCAGTGGTGGGCTGGGTCTAAAAATTTTGGTTGCCAAGAGACTAAGGGGCCTACCTGCAACTACAATACTATCATTTAATTATTATTTTTTTTAAAAAAGTATTCTTTTCGACTGTCTACAAACACAGCCAAGCTGAAATAATTAATACATTCTTCCAGGAGACAATAAAAATTCTCAAACTTGAGGGGATGGGCCCCCATATATGGATTCTAATGGCACAGGGACCCACTTGCCATTGGGCAACCTGGCCAGTCCACCACTAACACTCATCACCATCATCTTCATCATCCCCTTAATCTTCACCAATGAGGGAGCTTCTACATGATCATGTAATCTGGTAGAAATATATACATACACACACACACATATATATATTGGCATTGGCAACAAGAAGGCATCTGGCTGTAGAAAAATTGTCTCAAAAAATTTCATCCAACCTATGTGGACATGGAAAAGTGGATGATAAAACAATGATGATGATGACGACGATGATGATGATGTAGAGAAATGGGGTACTACAGAGAAATGGGGTACTAGTAGCTGAAGCACATTAGTGAACTAATAGAATTAGGACAGGCATGAGAACCACACCTTCCATGATGGCATGTGATGGCACGTGGCTTAGTGGTTAGGGCATTCAGCTCGCAATTGTAAGGGCATGAGTTCAATTCCCAGCAGCATGTTGTGTCTCTTGAGCAAGAAACTTCAATCACGTTGCTTCAGTCCACTCAGCTGGCAAAAACGAGTTGTGCCTGAGTTTCAAAGGATCGGCCTTGTCACGTTCTGTGTCATGCTGAATCTCCCTAAGAACTACATTAATGGTATGCGTATCTATGGAGTACTCTGCCACTTGCATGGTAATTTCATGAGTAATCTGTTCTGCTGATCATGTAGACTGGAATCTTTGTTGTCAAGACCCATTGTAGTGCTAGTTTAAGATATATATATATATATATATATATTGATGAAAATGAGCAAAGCTTTCTTTTTTCTGTCGAGGGCTTATATGCCCCTTTATTAGACTATTTTCCTTAGTCATTGCACGGTGATCACTATAAGCTTTGAGCCTATATAAAAATACCATTATTATTATTTATATATATATATATATACATATGTATACACACACGTGGCTGTGTGGTAAGTAGCTTGCTTACCAACCACATGGTCCCGGGTTCAGTCCCTCTGCGTGGCATCTTGGGCAAGTGTCTTCTACTATAGCCTCGGGCCGACCAAAGCCTTGTGAGTGGATTTGGTAGACGGAAACTGAAAGAAGCCCGTCGTATATATATATATATGTATGTATGTATGTGTTTGTGTGTCTGTGTTTGTCCCCCCAACATCGCTTGACAACCGATGCTGGTGTGTTTATGTCCCCGTAACTTTGCGGTTCGGCAAAAGAGACCGATAGAATAAGTACTAGGCTTCTAAAGAATAAGTCCTGGGGTCGATTTGCTCGACTAAAGGCGGTGCTCCAGCATGGCCGCAGTTAAAAGACTGAAACAAGTAAAAGAGTATATATACACATACATATATATATATATATATATGTATATATATCTATATATATATATATATATACACA
>NC_068990.1:87336209-87337790 GCF_001194135.2 Octopus bimaculoides | reverse complement strand
TGGAACTTAGAAAGAGTGTGTGGAGTGTGTGTGTGTGGGAGCCAGTTGGGGATGGTAAATCGATGAATGAAGTTGATGTAGTGAGTAGAGAATTGTGAAAGGGTTAGTCTTTTTGTGTTGTTTTGTTTTGCTGTTGTTTGTATTGGTGGCATCAATATGAGGTGAATGTGAAAGCCAATGGGATTTGTGAGGTCTGAAGTTACAACAGTCAACGACTGAAAAGAGAGAGAGACAGAGAGAGAGAAAGAGACAGAAAGAGAAAGAGTGAGATAGAGAGAGAGAGTGAGGGAGTGAGAGAGTGGTGAAAATGAGATAAATGTCCTTGATTGAAGAAGAGATGTCAACAAAGAGAGTTGTTGGTGGTTTGAGGAGAGAGAGAGAGAGAGAGAGAGAAAGAGAGAGCGAGAGAGAGAGAGAGAGAGAGAAAGTGGGAGGAATAAAGGAAGAGACTTTGAGACAGAGTTAACTAGAAATCTTTATTGCTGATATAAAGGTGACAGTGGTGCATTGGTAGGATAGTATAACATACACATCATTCACTGACACCGCTTTATAAAGTAAAACTTGAGTAAAGAGTGTACTTAGTCTAGTCAATAGAGACAGATTACATATAAGGACTGAGAGGGGGGATAGGATGTGTGGTCAGCATGCTAATAAGAGGTGAGGCGTGGGGCAGTCTATGTTGGACTGGAGCCTATGGATGTTATGGAAAAAGATCAAGATTGCCTAAGGGGTTTTAGTTTCAGATATGTACATATAGGGAAGTGTAAAGTTTGACATTGTGCTCTGTGGTTATGAAAATCCTCAAGAGCCCTGGTCTGAAATGCTTGCAAAATAGTGTTGTTAGTTATTGGTTGTGAGTAACACAAATGATAAATGGTGGGACATTAGTGATATTAAGTTACATTCTTCCTTTTGAGTTCAAATCCCACGTAAGTGACCAATGTCTTTTCATATTTTTAGGGTTCATAAAATAACTCACAGATACACTCGAACCGTTTCCTAGATTCACACCATCACCTAGCGCTTGGGGGCCTTCAGCAGAGGAGTTCAATCTAGTGTAAACACTAAGGTCAGGTCTTTAATCTGAGAATAAAGAATGCACGCACGGTGTGTGCGTGTGTGTGTGTATCGTCATCGTCATCATCATTTAAGAACCGTTTTCCCTGGGTCAAGAGGGTGGCTGCTAGAGGACTCTATGTCTGGCAACAGAATTCTGAACCATGAAACACAAGCACGAGAAACCAGTCATGGCTGTCAGACAATTTCTGCCACCACACCACCCTTAACATCTGGCCACCTAACTCCCCAGCCTGCAACCTCCTTGATTACTGTGTGGAGAGACCAACAAAACTCCTTGTAACACCAAAGATGAATTGAAAATAAGGATTATGGCAGCATTCACCAATTTAAACATGGAGACTGTACAGAAGAGTTGCAGGAGATTCTGAAGTCATCTGGAGGCAGTGATTGAAGCTAATGGCGATTTTATTAAATGAATTTACTCTTTAGTATTTCAAGATATCTTTATGTTATTTTGGCTGCAGTCTAATGACTGAAACAAGTAAAAGATAAAAGATA
>NC_068990.1:87327435-87335687 GCF_001194135.2 Octopus bimaculoides | reverse complement strand
TATCCTCATCCATTCTCACTACATGTCCATACCAGTGCAATCGTCTCTCTTGCACACCACAACTGATGCTTCTAATGTTCAGCTTTAGAAGCATACACACACACACAATATATATATATATATTATATACATATATAATATATATATATAAAATATATATGTGTATATATATATATATATGTGAGTGTGTGTGTGTGTATGTACATATGTATATATATATTATCTTTAAATAAACATCTGTAAAACAAAAAGCAAAAGTACAAGGTTCTATCATCGAACAATAGTTTGGTGATAAAATTAAAGTGTTTGCAATGAGTGTGACACCTGAAAATAGGTGGGGAAGTCACCAGTGTAGAAATTCCTCCATTTTCTTTTTTTTTCTTTATCTGTGTGAAAGTTAGAGGTAAGATATATGGAAATTGTGAAAGGTGGAAGTATGAGAGTTTATGAAATAATGTTGAAGTATTTGAGTAAATTAATAAAACCAGGCTGTGAGTTGAATTTGTGGAAAAAAATTTGTATTAATAACTGCTTAGTTTTAGAAAATATTTCACACACAGACACATACATGTTCATTTATATATATGTATGTATGTATATATCATCATCATCATTTAACATCCGCCATATATATAGCCTGGAAAACAAATATTAAATGATGATGATATATACACCTATATAGATGAATACATATATAAAATATTTAACCTAAATACATTTGTGCATGTGTGTCTGTATGTGAGTGCGTGCGTGCGTGCGTGCGTGTGTGTGTGTGTATTTATGCACGCACACACAGAGAGGTCTGGCAAAGCAAGCAGGGAAAATAAAACTCAAAACATGAATAAATATTTCTAATTTTCTCTCTTTTACTCTTTTACTTGTTTCAGTCATTTGACTGCGGCCATGCTGGAGCACCGCCTTTAGTCGAGCAAATCGACCTCAGGACTTATTCTTTGTAAGCCTAGTACTTATTCTATCAGTCTGTTTTGCCGAACCTCTAAGTTACAGGGGACGTAGACACACCAATATCGGTTGTCAAGTGATGTTGGGGGTGGGGTGGACAAACACAGACACACAAACATATACACACACACACACATATATATATATATATATATATATATATATATATATATATATATATATATATATATATATATATATATACATATATACGACAGGCTTCTTTCAGTTTCCGTCTACCAAATCCACTCACAAGGCTTTGGTCAGCCCGAGGCTATAGTAGAAGACACTTGTCCAAGGTGCCACGTAGTGGGACTGAACCCGGAACCATGTGGTTCGTAAGCAAGCTACTTACCACACAGCCACTCCTAAACCTATTTATATATAATTTCTTTTACTCTTTTATTTGTTTCAGTCATTTGACTGCAGCCATGCTGGAGCACCGCTTGTAGTCAAGCAAATTGACCGCCGGACTTATTCTCTGTAAGCCTAGAACTTTTTCTATCAGTCTGTTTTGCCAAACCGCTAAGTTACGGGGGATGTAGAAACACCAACATCGGTTGTCAGTCGATGGTGGGGGGGGGGGACAAACACAGACGCACAAACGTATACATATATACATATATATACTATGGGCTTCTTTCAGTTTCCATCTACCAAATCCACTCACAAGATTTTGGTCAGCCTGAGGCTATGGTAGAAGACACTTGCCTAAGGTGTCATGCAGTGGGACTGAACCTGAAACCATGTGGTTAGTAAGCAAGCTATTTACCACACAGCTACTCTCTCTCTCTCTACATATATATATACACACACAGACAGGGTGCACGGGGTATTTGATGACATTTCGTTTTTAGTTCACTACACCTTCAAATTAATTACTATATCATTTTTTTTCTTTTTTCAGATACCCCTTTCTAGATATCATGCTAACTCAAGAAATGAAAAGACATACAGTCATACTGGCTATACATGCAAACCACCGTGATTTAGAAATTAGCATCTTTCTACATGTTGCAAGATCATTTGTACACAAAGTTTGATTGGAAATGGAAGCATGTAATGATAATGTTTCACCTTTATCAAAGAGAAAAAAATATTCACCATGCTCAAACACTAAAAGGACACCGGAATTTATACGACATGTTCAAAACATTATCGATGGAAGCCTCAGAAGATCAATGAGGTCCATTGCTAAAGACATACATACATATATATATACATACATACATATATATATGCAGAACTATCGAGAAATCTGTACTTACTCTATCCAGATTACAAGTTCAGGTTTATACCTGTAATTATTGGGGTCCTGGGATATGTAACACACTGCCTAAATACTAATCTTGAGAAATTAGGCTTCTCAAAACCAGAAAGGAGAAAGCTAATTCGAAGACTACAGATCCAAACCATCACTGGAACTGTAAAAATCTGTAAAACTTCCCAAAAGTTTATCATTTGAATACATATATATGAGCATGTCTAGATATGTAGCTATATGCATGAGGATACATACATAAAACATTAAAATCTGCCCATATTCATACATACATACAAAAATACATACATACATACATACATACATACATACATACATACAAACAAACAAAAATACCCTGTTGTTGATATTCCAATGGAAAAGCTTTGAATCTAGGTTAGAAACCAGCTCTTTCTCTATTGGCAAGAAATCTTGAAATAAAACTGAACAAACATACATATACATATGTGTGTGTGTGTGTGTGTGTGTGTGTGTGTGTGTGTGTGTGTGTGTGTGTGTGTGTAAAAAGTAAGGGATTACACCAAAACGATTACCGGTTGCTCTCAGAAACATGTGTTGGTCCATATAAGATGGTGTATAAAGGAAAGAATTTAAGGTAATGCCTTGCAACATTGTAGTAACTCCTATCATTAATATTGTTAATATATATACATATATATATATATATATACATATCATCATCGTCATCGTTTAACGTCCGCTTTCCATGCTAGCATGGGCTGGACGATTTGACTGAGGACTGGCAAACCAGATGGCTGGAAATATATATATTTGAAGTGTATTCCATGAAGAACATATTAGAGTACAAAATAGAGCCCATTCACTCTTAGAATTACCAGATACCCAGCAGTATTATGGTTTACCACCAATTCTAGGCTTAGACATTCTTCATGTGTGAAAAATGAGACTTGTATAGTGGTCATTAAATGGCTGTTGAATTGTACCCCTCTTCATTTTGACTCTATTTATACTTTCTTTTATATATATATTGTTTATACACAGATGTATTTCAGGTAATCATATGAACACACATATGTATATATATATATATATATATATATATATATATATATATATATATATATATATATATATATATATATATATATATATGAATAAATCTATAGAAACTTACATTTTCTTGTAGGTTTGTAAACAGCCCAGATGAGGTCGGAAGCATATACAAAGCCTTCTTTCTAAACCTACAAATATATATAGGTATGTGTATATGTGTGTATATGTGTGTATATTGTATTTGTGTGTATATTGTATTTGTGTCTTTCATGCACAAATACACATAAATGTCTACATTCTTTACGAAAGAGGAGTAGACTGTCTACAAACAGGCGTGTGTGTGTCTGTGTGTGCACATATGTGTGCATGTTTGGTGTGTGTGTCTACAGGAAATAGAAAATAAAATTTACACCATGTTTATCTAGTTTATATGTGAAAAGTTTAGTGACCTAAATACACACATGCATGAACACGAACACACACACACACCAAGGAGCCTCTGTGTGGTCACGTGACCTGCTACAAATGGCTCTCACATCCCCATTAAACGATGCTCTTCCCATTTAAAAAGCAAACACATTTAACACACACTACCCAGTGTGGAACAAACCCACCAGCCCTGACAGTGTCCCTTCTAGTACCCATACACACTGAACCCCAGAAATATGCTCTTTATATCCAACAAACTCTTTATTCTTTCACTCTCTACAGGGATACACACTGATATCTTGAAACACATCTCAGTGTGTCCTGTTTCAAAAAAGGTAATTTCTCAAATCCAGTCAAATATTGCCCCATTGCACCCACTTCTAACACCTCCAAGATAATAGAAATATCCACTAACAATGATGTTCTCCATGAACTTTAATTTCTCTCTCTGTTCTTAGTTACCATCAGTACAGCTTCCACACAGCAAGATCCACTGAACACCGACTCTCTTACATCAGACACCGGTGAGCTCTCACTTTAGATGAGTTCATTGAAAGTAACCGTGTTTCTCTCAACACCAATAAAGCCTTTCACTGTACTTGGCTTACAAAACTCATATCGAAAATTCCTCACTTAACCCTTTCGTTACTGTATTTATTTTGAGATGCTCTGTGTTTCTTTCAATTGCTTTAAATATAACAAAGAATTTAGTAAAATAACTTAGTTATCATTAAGTTAGTGACAGGAACATAAACTGTGACAAAGGTTTGGTGGAAGATTTTAATTCAAAACCTATGAAAACAAAGACATTTGTACTCAGAGCCAGAGTTTAGTCACAATTTATGTTCCTAATACTAGCTTAATGATAACTAAGTTATTTTACTTAATTCTTTGTTATATTTAAAATAATTGAAAGAAACACAGAGCATCTCAAAATAAATACGGTAACGAAAGGGCAGTATGGCTGATGGTTTTCTCCCACATCAAAATCTTTTTAAAACATCAAGTTTTAATATGCGGTGAAATCCTTTTTGCAGTTCCTTATTTCATTACTACCTTTGGTTCCACATAAAAACTAAATGGATAAATTCAATAGTACTGATAAACAACATTATCAACAACAAATATGTAGTAAAAACAAAAGCAGTATTAGAAAAGAACTGTTTTGTGAAAACAGAAAGTTGTTGTCTTATTCCTATAGATGTAAGAATGGTAATGAGAAGATAAATAGGTGAAGGAGTGAGGTGGGTAGAAGTACTGTATGATTACAGTTAATTGAAAGATTACCCTCCATCTAGAGCCATAAAACTACACACACACGTTATGTCGACATACAACATATGTAGCTTCAGACATTATCATGCTGATACTATTATTGTTGTTGCTAGCCAGTCGGTTATTCAAAAGTTGGTGGGTTGTTGCTGGTGTTGTTGTTGGTTTTATTGGTTTTCATGTTGGTGATGATGAAAATGGTGGGAGTACTATGGTTGGTGGCAGTGATCGTACTATTCTTGTTTATTGTAATGTGGTTGCTGATTGGTTGCAATTCGATCTTCATTGATCCAAGATCAAAGACATTTCATTCAAAGTTTAAAGTATACAAGGGTACCATATTATCTACTATTTTTCTGGGGGTTTTTTTTTATTTTAAATGGAGTTACTTATCTTGTTCATAATATTGTTGCTGTTGTTGTTGGCCATTAAGGAGTTTCTGAGTAAGTAATGGCAGTGGTTGTATTCTTCTGATATTGATGCTGGTTGTGTTGGTAGCATGAGACTGATAGATGACCAAGAAAATATACACACACTCTCACACTTATATATATTATATATGGTGGGTGGATGGGGGTCTCTGTGTGTATGTGTGAGAGAGAGAGAGAGAGAGAGAGAGAGAGGAAGAGAGGTTCCCTAGTATAAAGCAACCTCCCTCTCTACTGTAACCCCATTCAATTGAAGGAGATGTTGTAAGCTACATGCCATGAAGGAAGGACTCAGAACGCTGCGATGTGGTAATGAGGTGTTAGCGTAGACTCTCGGAACAGAGGCACAGGAGGAATGGTTGGGTAGAGGTTGAAAGAGAGTTCAGGGAGAGCGAGGAATGATTAAAGATAGGATAGTAATGGGGGGGTTACAGGGGTTGAGGGTAGAGGTGATTACCTATTGATTCACATACCTATATTATGTGTGTATGTATGATTGTATCTATTTAGCTATCTCTCTCTCTCTTTCTTTCTCTCACATATATACATATATATACATATATATGTATGCACACACATACATATATATATATACACACATACATACATACATATACATATATATATACATACATATATATATACATACATATATATATACACATATATACATACATACACATATATACATACATATACATATATATATACATGCATACACATACAGATATATTCATTCATGCATACGCACACATATACTTACATACACAGACATATTTATACATAAATATAGAAAGACAATACATACACATAAACGTGTTTTAACATCATTCCTCAAAAGTATTGTTCTATCTGCAACTATTATATTTCATGTATAAAAAGCAGTCATTTTATTGTGAGTTCCGTCTGTGACCTGATTCCACTTCACAGACTCATCAGCCTTTTTCTATTATATTTTGAACCATCTTAGCAAAAGCATAAATGCTCTGACTTCCTGCTTTCCGTTTCTTTATAAGTATGAAGTTCTGAATCTGTGATGTTAATTTGTTGTAGTAAAATTAAATCCATTGGAAGCAAGTGTCTAAGTGTGTTTCGACCTCTAGTTTACAGCGCCAAAGATCCCTACATGGCAGAGGTCAGTAACGCTTTTATCAAAAATAAAAGTTAAAAAAAAGAATGTGTGAGAGACTTGTTCTCACCCAAACACCCCCCAGATTCCTTATAAATTATTAGAATATGTTTTATTTTCATATACAGCATATAAACATGTAGGTCTTTTGGAATAGAGTCGTTTAAAAAGATTTCACTGGCAAATTCTTAAATTAACATGAACATTTATTTATACGAAAGAAAATTACTTGAGAACTTTCTTCTAATTTTCCCAAATCTTTCTATTAAAACTGTATTGAAACTATTTGTGGGGAATTTAAAAAATTTTTTTTATTACAGCAACTGGTCGCACACAAGAAGGTTCAGCGGAACCTACTGGAGCAAGCCAGTATATACGAATTATAGAACGAGAAAGACAAGAAAATTGTGGGGGAGGAAACAAGGAAAAGGAAATGAGGGAAAAGAAATCTAATACAATAGCTAAAGCGGGTGGGAAACGGAATGGTTTTACTCAGAGGTTGTGGTGAAGAAGAAGAAGAAGAATTGGAGGCTGAAGCAGCGCACCCAGAAGAAAAAGACAAAAATGAAAGAAAGAAAAATTAGAGGAATACGAAGGATACGAACCCGACCCCTTTTCATTTGAAAGTAACAAAAACGCTTACCTTAGCATTTACGCACATAGTGCCATGTTAAAACATCGCTGTAGTGTGTGTGTGTGTTGATTTGTATGGTTTGAACGGTAAACATCGATTTCTTAAGCTTCGTTCAAGACTGATTAATTACTTTTGACTAAGTGATCGTTTGCAATCTCAAACTATCCGTTAATACAACTTACACAAACACACACACGCACACATATACATAAATACATACATATACGCACATAGCCTTCAACCTCCTACATTTGATGGTAGTGGCGGCGGCGGTGGTGATAGCGTTAAAAGTTAACAAAACTCCTAACGAGCACCGCCCCCTTTTTATTTATAATTTCACTTCTTCCTTTTATCAAGTCTTTCACGCTTGTTTAATCCTAGTTAATTGTTGTTGTTGTTGTAGAAATGTATCTTCTTCGTTCGGTGTTTCTTTTGTCATTTGTGGGGTTCTGGTTTTCTGCTAATTGACCCCTCGGCTTACTGCACCAAACAATCCGACTCTTACGGTCTATTCAAACTACATTAATGATTGTCTTCCGACCAAACTACTAATACACAAAGATATATATATATATATATATATATACTAACCCTACCCACTTCGCTTGAGATAATTGAAGTGGGTTTTTTTTAATTGTAAGTTTTGTAGGGTAGGTGGGGGTAATTGTTTTGTTATACTTTTTTTCTGTTTTTGCGTGGGTTTTTGTCAAATCTGTATACAGTTATCTCCCTTACATTGTTGCTATGACGCAATCAATCACGTACACGTACACTCAGATGCGTGTGTGTAAATACAACTGATTCCAGACTTTTAAACAGCGGTTCTACTTGTCTTGCGAGTGGATTCATTCTGATACTGTGTTGAAGTGTCAAAATCTTCGTCAGTGACATAGTCTTAGTTATATTGGAGTGTCAAATGGCTAAATTGTCGTTGTTCTGTTATAATTTTGAAATCCGAATAAGTAAATGGGAGTGAATTAAACAGATTTTGTATTTTAAGATTGCACGACCGACTCTTCCACGATACTCTCTCTCTCTCTCTCTCTCTATATATATATATATATATATATATATATATATATATATGAGAAATAATTGAGA
>NC_068990.1:87315658-87326790 GCF_001194135.2 Octopus bimaculoides | reverse complement strand
AATACTTGTCAGTGATTGGTTGAAATTATCGAAATAAGACAATTTTTTACATGAAATAAATTCGAATACAAAAATATTTTTCTGTTCTATAACACAAAATAGATAAGTATACGAAGTTTGAAAGTTTTTCCGTACCAAAAACACTACATAAAACATTAATGAAAAATGTGGCCCCCGTTTTAAAAAAATCCGAGAAAAATTATATTCTTGTGTCCAATTTGTTAAAATTCTATTTATTTGTGCAACTGATGATGGCACTGCAAATGTCTTGTTTTCATAAGTTTTGAATTAAAATCTTCCACCAAACCTTAGTCACAATTTATGTTCCTAACACTAGCTTAATGATAATTAAGTTATTTTACTAAATTCTTTGTTATATTTAAAATACTTAAAAGAAACGCAGAGCTTCTTAAAATAAATATAGTAATGAAAGGGTTAAGTTCTGAGTTCAAATTCCACCATGGCCGACTTTGCCTTTCATCCTTTCACTAAAACATACCAGTCAAGTACAGGGGTCAATGTAATCAACTAACCATCTCCCACTAAAAGGGCTGTCCTTGTACTAAAATTAAAAGGAATCTCCTCTAGTTCCTTACATTTTGAGTTCAAATACTACCAAGGTTGACTTAGCCTTTCATCTTCAAAGGTTTGATAAAATAAGCATCAGTTAAGCAGTTGGGTTGATGTAATTGCCTAACCCCAACTTTCACTGAAATTGCTGGCCTTGTGCCAAAATTTAAAGCCATTATTATCATTATTATTATTATATTATTGTTATTGTTGTTGTTGTTGTTGTTCAAGGTGGCGAACTAGCAGGTTCGTTAGCGAGCTGGAAGAAATGCTAGGCAGTATTTCACCCATTGTTATGTTCTGCATTCAAATTTCACCGACATCGACTTACCATTGCATGCCTTGAGCAGGTGTCTTCTACTATAGCCTTGGGATGACCAAAGCCTTGTGAGTGGATTTTATAGACAGAATCAGAAAGCAGCCCACTATCTGTCTAATTTTTCTACAGCATGCAAAGATCAGAATACAACTCCTAGACCCATGAGGCACCTAGGCAACTGCCCAGTGTGCCCATTCCTTAAAGCAGCACAGGCAATAACAGAAGACACTTACCCAAAGTGCTGTGCAGTGGGATCAAACTCAAAACTCTCTGGTTGCAAAACAAGCTTCTTAACCACAGTATGTTTTTTTTAAAAATAAGCTGACTTATTTTTTTAACAAAAAATGTCAGTTGTTCTTCATCTCCAGGGCCAAATGGAAGTGAAAACCTTTGCCTTCCCGGAATAGGGCTCAAAACATTTTTCTTTTGCCCAAAGAGTGAAAGCATTACTGAGAGGGGGGAGGGGGCATGTTAATGGGCTTTTATTCTAACCCTCACCATCAGTGCATTCTAAGTTTCATTTCTTTCAAGCCTTCACAAGTCTTCTGTAGTCAAAGCCCATGTTTCACTTCCATGTAGCATAGCTGCACATACACAGGTATCATACAATCTGCTTTTCACTCTGAGTGAGAGGCCCTTAATTATCAACAAAAGTAGAAGCTCTCTGAACTTTGCCCAGCTTGTTCTTATCCAAGCAACTATACTTTCAGACCCCCCCCCCCACTGCCAACTTGGTTTCCTTGGTAACAGAACTTATCTACCACTTTTAATAATCCACCTGAGTATTTGAGGGAGCCTATCACCTATGTATTTTTATAGCTTATTGTACCTGCACATTTGCCACACACAAATACTATATTCTCTGTTAATCTTCTTTTGATAGCACTGCTCGTCTTATGTGTCCAAAGCTTGGACTGGGTACAACATATGCAGTTTCTATCAACACCCTCCTTACATATTGAGCAGGGTCATCTCCCAGAAGGGACTTGTGATTTTATCTCTTTTCCCAATGACTAAGACTTTGGTTTTTGCTAAATTATTATTATTATCTCCATTCACAGTTCCACCACTATCAGAAGTGATGCTATCTATATATCATGGTTTACATTAATTATAGTGTTAGGGTTATAGGTGTGACTTTGACTATTTGGGTCAGTGTTAGTACCCAATGTTAGTACCACCACTGCTGGGATCTATATCATTATATTTATTTTGACTGTTCTGCTTAAAGGTGTTAATTAGGTAGTAGGTGTTAAGTTTTTGCTTATTAGATGAGGCTACAATAGATTCCATATTAGGCAGAGAGAAATGGTATAATTTTAGGGTAGGTCTGTTGAAGATCAAATGATATTTACAGCAACATGGAAAGTTAGAGTCTACAATAGCAAAGAAGATTTTGGCTAAGCCCTAAACATATATGTATATCAATAGGAAATAGTGGCATAACAAGGTACCAATTTTTGCTGGAAATAGCAGTCGATAACCGTTTGACGCTAGGTAATACTTCACTGAATGTATAGAGGCAAAGATGTGTGTGGGCAATATAATATAAAAAATTTTCGTCTTACCTCTACAGTGCTTCACTTTGCTGGAAAATAATATTGTATTGTAATAATATTTATATTTATATTTATATATATATATATATATGTGTTAATATATCATCATCATTATACAGTTCTATATTTAAGAGATGAGGAATTATGTACATTATTTACATTTGACAAATATTTGTCCTCATCTTGTTTGTTAACACATTTCAGCTGATATACCCTCCAGCCTTCATCAGGTGTCTTAGGGAAATTTCAAACCTTGATTCTCATTCCTAAATTCCTAAGGAATTTTTCAATGTTATTATTATTATTATTATTATTCAAGTCACTGCTTGGAATCGAACTCTGAATCTTTGGGTTAGTAGCCCGCGCTCTTAACCACTATGCCATATGCCCACTTTCCTACATTTGCATGATTTTCTGCAGTTAGATACCTTTCCTATCACCAATCTCCACTGTTCCCTAAACAAATTAATATTCCCCAAAGGCTGAACATGTTTTCATGGAAGACTGGAAACAAACCACCCAACTCATATGATGATGACACTCCTTTAATCCCATGCTTCTTTATGTGGCCCCCCACACCTGAAAGGACCAGCCTGGGTGTGTGGAAGACAATGATTTTACTTAGCTTGATGTGTGCCTTATCAAGTACAGCAAATCGCCACATTTCCTGGTCCCTTGCTGCTTCCTCAGTGAGGCCCAGCGTCCGGAGATCCTTTCTCACCACATCTTACTGAATCTACCTTTTCCACAGGTACCCTCCACAATTAGAGCTTGGCATTATGTCTGGTGACGCCAAACAGGAAAAATAGAACTAAAATCATGAGTCTATAGATATTTTTTTTATTAATATTTAGCAGAAGCAACAGAGTGACTCAAGGGCCTCCAGCTGTAAGTTGGTGCCAGAGGTGACGTGGCATGTATACAACCCACCACTGTAAGCCATGGTGACAGTATGAAATTAAGTGATTCAGTCTGCATTAAAATTTTAACATGACTGATTTTAAGCATAAAATAGGAAAATAAAAAAAAGAGGTTCATTTCTGATTAAAATAAGAGGTTTATAAAGTCTAATGTCACAGGCTTCAAATGTTCTAAAATTTTTTTTTTTTATTTCAATCAGTGGACTACAGCTTTGAAGCACAACCACGGAGAGTTTTAGTCAAATAGGTTGACTCCTGTATTTATTCTATTAGTCTGTTTTGCCAAACTGCTAAGTTATCAGGACATAAACAAAGCAACACCAGTTATCAAGAGGTGGATGGACACACACAACAGGCTTCCATAGTTTCAGTCAATTAAATTCACTCATAAGGCATTGGTTGACCTGGGGCTATAACAGAAGACACATGCACATTATACCATGCAGTAAGATTGAACCTGAAACCATAATTGCAAAGTAAGATTCTTAACCGCACAACCATGCCAGCATTTAACTGAGAGCTCGTTTAACCAATCAGCTTAAAATGAGGAAATAAAGCAGAAGAATGAATACCTGGCCAGGTGAGGTATGATTTATTAAGCCAATTCTAATACTGATATTTATAATAGTTGATCAACCTTACAATATTGAGATGCAAAGTTAATCCTGGCAATGTAGGAACCTAAAGCATTGTAAAAAAAAAATGTATTCAGTCCGAAGTTTTACTGTTTTGGCCGTCTCCCAACACCCTTACACTCATTCCTTCGTTAATGAATTGTGATCAAACGTGTTCCATCAATGACCATCTTGTCTTTTATTCAGACATAATAACTGGGGCTAAATTAACAAATGACTCATCATTTTACATCTCTTTTCTATGCCAACATGAGTTTAGTGGGTTATCACAGTCCAAACCAGTTTCTCTTTAGAGTCGTTGCTCTCCTAAATGAGTCAGAGGACTGACCAAGTCTTGATCAAGCATTTCACATTTTGACACGCATCATCATTTAGTGTCTGCTTTCCATGCTGGCATGGATCAGACAGTTTAACTGAAACTGGAGAGCAGCACCAGGTTCCAGTCTGATCTGATGTAGTTTCTACCATTGGATGCCCTTCCTAACAGCAGCCACTCCAAGAGTCTAATGGGTGCTTTTTACATGCCACCGGAACGGGTACCAGTTACAGGACACTGGCATCAGCCACAAGTTGGCTTGACAAGTCTTCTCAAGCATGGCATATTGCTAAAGATCTTGGTCAATTACACCTCCATGAGGCCCAACGTTTGAAGGGTGCTTTTTACGTACCTGTTATATGACACCAGCATCAGCCATGACTACGGTTCTGTTTGGCTTGATGGGCCTTCTCAAGCGCAGCATATCGCCAAAGGTAACAGTCATTTGTTATTGCCTCAATGAGGCCCAATGTTTAAAGGGTTTTAGCAAATCAATTCCTTCCCTATTGAGAGCATCTTATCCTGACAACTCTAGACAAGTTGTCTTATCCCCAGCAAAACTAAAAGCATCCCATCTCTCCTCTCTTGTAATCATTCATTTCCCAGTCACTTTACAGAGTGTTACTGATACAAACAATAGAGAAGCTGCTTTATTTCCTGCAACACTAAAACATCTCTATTCTATGTTGTCTCTTTTACTTGTTTCAGTCATTTGACTGCGGCCATGCTAGAGCACTGCTTCCCAGGACTTATTCTTTGGATGCCTAGTACTTATTCTATCAGTCTCTTTTGCTGAACTGCCAAGTTACAGGGACATAAACACACCACCATCAATTGTCAAGCAATGTTGGTGGGGACAAACACAGACACACAAAAACACACACACACACATATATATACATATTTGACGGGCTTCTTTCAGTTTTCGTCTACCAAATCCACTCAGTAGACTTTGGTCAGCCTGAGGCTATAGAAGACACTTGCCCAAGATGCCCTGCAGTGGGAATGAACCCGGAACCATGTGGTTGGTAAGCGCGCTACTTACCACACAGCTACTCCTGTCTGTTCATTTAGAGTAAATGTGATCAAGAAATTGAAGAGAAGAGAGACTATGAACATGATGGGTTGGGGGAGGGGGAGTAATAAGAGTGAAAGGATACTAGGGAGGAGAGTGAGAGTCATCGTGATGACTAGATGCTGACTATTGGCATGGAAACAATAGGGTAGCATGATGGGATAGAAAGGGAAAGGCAATGGTTGTCTTTTTTAATTTCTCTCCCCCCCCACTCTCTTTATAAAAATGTTAGGATGTGATTTAGTGGAAATTTATTTGCTAGAAATAGCAGTCAAACTGATTAAGAAGAGGTCTCCTCCTTGGCTGACTTCACTAATTGCTGTAATTTGTAGGTCAACTTCTATATTAAATTTCTGCTGTAAGCTACTGGGACGTTACAGCTGAATAAACATTGGAATAATAAAATTACAGTCGACATGTGTGAATCTCATGTGTTTCTTTTTCTCTAAACACAGAGTTTGATAAAAAAAAAATTAAAAAAAAAGGAAAGGGAACTGTGAAAAAAAAAAAAAGGTGGGGGGGAATTATTATCAAATAACCATTATGCTTCAAAGAATCAAAAGAACAGATACTTGTCATTAAAAAGAGGGGGGCAAAAACAGATTTCATGATAAGCAATCAGCCAACAATTTATTATTTTAATCAATTCAAAAATCGTAAAATAAAATTAAGTTATAAAAATGTTAGGGTGTCGAATGAAGTTTGTACCACAGCAATCATCTAAACAACATATTTTTGACAAGTTTGAAATGGAAGGGAAAAAAATGGGAGTTAAATTGAAAACAGAAGAAGGAGAAGAAAAGGAAAACAGATAATGGTGAGATGGGTGACAGAATATAGTGTCTAAAATGAGATATATATATTAGACATGGGGCATTAATAATAGGTAAGATAACCAGAGAACCCATTTCCTAAACAATGTAAGTTTTATGCAGGAGATTTGACTTCAAAGAGAAACAACAACAAAAATGACAAAACCAGACTCCTGGCCAAGTCTTCCCATGTTGTTGCAGCATCTATAGCAGCTAGTAAGAGAAATGCTAGATTGAGAAAATTTGTGGAGGTGATGGCTGATGTTTAGCCACAAGTCAACCATGACTAAGCAGATTTATGATCAAAAGCAAATCCAAACTTCACTATTCCCTCTTTTTTGTATATCTAGGACAGAGGTTTCAAGACTTTACTTGTGTATTGTAGAGCAAATAAAATTTTTTTTAGCACACTTTGTACATAATGTTTTGTATATATATATCTCATCATCATCATCGTTTAATGTCCGCTTTCCATGCTAGCATGGGTTGGATGGTTTGACTGAGGACAGGCGAGCCAGATGGCTACACCAGGCTCCAATCTGATTTGGCAGAGTTTCTACAGCTGGATGCCCTTCCTAACGCCACATATATATATATCCATTTGGTATCAGCTGTCAGGGGTAAAAAAAAGTACTCAATTCCATGGTAGAGGTTAATATTTTATTTTGGTCGAGTTACCCTGCAGCTACTCTGAGTTTCACCTGTACACACACAGGATCTTCAGGTAAGTTATCACAACTTGCCTAAAGATCCTGTCTGCCTACATTCAAATAATTTAAACCAGAGAAAATCAATTAATTTCTTTATTCAATAACTGAAGCATAGTTATCAAGACTTTATAGTTAGAATTTCAGTTGTAGTTTACACATTTTTTGCAGATAATTTTTATTATTTTCACAGTATGCCTAGTTACATCTCACTGCACACCAGTGTCACAATGCACTGTTTGGGAACTACTGATCTAGGTCTACGTTGTTCAACATGTCCTTTTGCATGGTAGAAGATTGTGATCTGAGGGAATTTGGTTGTTATGTCTAGCAGGTCAAGAGATCTCATAGCCTATGAAGAAGATTGTCCACTTATTATTCAGCACATCTTCGGAGAGCCCTGCCTGAAATGTTAAAATTCATCCCCCATCAATGAAGACAAGCTTATACATATGAACCAACAAAAGAGACTCTGCAAAGTTACTGCTTCATCTAAAAGATATGGCTCAAATCACACTTTCCCCTGCTTAAAAAGAAAAAGAAAAAAGAAAGATATATTGGACAATGCAGTCCCCTATATACAAAATGGTAGGATGGTCACAGCTAGAATGTCTATGTTCATAGGTCTACTTGGTCTCAGACTGGCTTGGTGATAAAAACATTTTTGTATTTTACACAGAAACCAGTCAATCATGAAGATTAATACCTCTTACTTGTAATGCTATATTCCGTCATATATATCCATATATTTTATTGTTTCTATCAATATTTGGCAGCACAGTGACTCAAAGGCTTAGAGTTTCATGCATTAGCACTTATCAATCATACACACACATATATACATTTGCATAAATATATGTATATACATATATTTTATACGATGGAATCGCCCATGAAAGATGACATACGAGTCTTCAGTTTTTGCTGAACAACCAACATGAATGATATGCTTATAGCGATCAAATGCCTGTACAGATGCATAAGTGTACCACACCTCAGATATCGAAATGATCAGAGAGCAGCATGAAGTGTTTTGGTCAAGAACACAACATGGTACCCGGACTGGGAGTTGAACCCATGATTTAGTGATCATAAGTGCAACACCGTAACCACAAGGCTACATGCCTCCACATATATGCAGTAATATAGATATGGAAGAACCTGGAAGGTCTAGCTCCCAACTTTGGATTTGAAAACTATACCAACCACCAAACTAGAAGCACTGCATAGTGCCAAAGATCCCAGCTTCTCTGCTTAGAATAAGGATCCAATGTTGTAACAGCTTGGGTTTCAAGGGTCCACAACTGATCAACATTCTGCCAAACAGCTTCAGAGATTTGCAAGGTGTAGATGTGGAGGGGGGGGGGTCTTCAAAGATCATCTGCACAAATTTTTATCTGAGATACCAGATGAGCCCACATCGTGGCAGGATGCATAAAGAAGAGCAGCTTTGTCCAACTTGCTACTTCACTAAAAAACAGTATAGAAAAGAAACCCAAACACACTGAGGGGTGGTGATCCAGCATGGCCTCAGCCTCTGACTGAGGCCAACAAAAGATATATTATATATATATATATATATATATATATATATACATACATACATACATATTTTACATATATCTCCACATACATACATGCATGAGAATTCTGTTTTTAACCTACAAGGGACTAACTAGTTGAAAAAATCTACAATGAATATTGATGTTATGTCATGGAATCTGGGTGGATCAAGTGGATCTAAACGCCAAGTCTTTGACAACGTTAAAGATAACTTCTTATTGGTACATGGTCACATTAACCCCAGTATATGACAGATACTACTCTCAGGTCTACCAGATGATACTTCTCATCACACTATATCCTCTCTTCTCCCTCAGTGACTGCTTTTTCTCATCCTTCTACTTAGGACTGTGAATCCTCTGGAATTCTCTCTTTGGCTATAAATTTCTTGCAGATATTGACTCCTACATGTTCAATGTTAACATCAACCACAATCTTTGATTTACAGGGTTTGTGAAAATTATGGATACTACCCTTTCCTATAGATTAAAGTAAAAACGTTTTAACAGAGTAAAGAGGTAAGAATATAAATACTAAATATTACATCAACTATCCAAACAGTAAAAGAAAACAATTTGCCTAGCGAGCTGGACTATTGTTCACAAGATCATGAACTAAACATTTCTTAGCTAGGTTATCCAAAAACAAAACAAAAAAAGGCTTAGTTACTAAGGTACGTAACTCTGTAATCCTCAGACCTGCATGGTGCACAAATAGGTTCCACTCTTCACTTCACAGTTGAGTTAGGCTGGCAGTAAGAAATACAAAAAAAGAGAATTGGTTGAATAAGGAAATATTTAAATTTCTAGAAAAGGGATCTCATTTGCAAATAGATTACAGGAAGCAAAATAAAATGGTAATGGAGGTAAACTGGTATTTTTTTCTTTTTTTAAGGCTCAATCTACATACAACTCAATGAGCTCATCATTATAAACACAATTATTACATTTGAACCTCAAGTACTTGTGAATATATAAGCTACAGGAAAGACTGAGCAGATAACCTCAATAGAAGGTGAAGCTGAGAGGCTTGCAAGAATTTACTCCTACGAATAGTTTATCAAGCAGGAGTGAGGTGAGGAGACAGCTCCGAAAGGAGGTGAGGATCGAGTGGACAATCCCAAAAGGCGATAAGCAGACAATGTTGTAAGGGGTTGAGTTGATTTCCTATTAAAAAAACAAAAGGGAGGTGGGAACAACTTTATAAGAGAAATTGAGTGAACATTAACAAGAGAGGTCAATACATGAACAAAATGGCAATAGTTGAGAAACCTAGATTCATTTCCAGCTGAGTATTCACACTTGATTATCTTCCAGGCGTCCTCTTGTATTTGCTTCAAAATGGGGCATGGGGGGTGAGGGGATAAAAAGAAAATCACCATCACCACCACCACCACCATCATTATATTATTATTATCGTTATTATTATTGAAGGTTTTTCTTTCCTTGCCCTCCTCCGTTCCCTCCGAAACCTGCTGCAAAGGTTGAGAAGCTGAAAGAATCTTAATAAAAAAAGGAAACTGTTAAGATAGAATTATTTATTCCAAACAATGTTACTATACGTAGGAAGTTCATTGAATCAAATTAAGGATGCGCTTCTAAAGTCACTAGTAAAGGAGTTTTTTAAAAAAAATTTAAATTTAATAAAAAAAAAAACAATAAAACAACAGAAAAATCCCCATCATCTCTGCGAGTATGAGATATATATCATTTATATACAGAATATATATACCTCGCAATATACACACTGGAGGAGAAAATAAACAGTTTTTCCCTACTACACATAACATAGTTTAGTAATAGGTGTATATTTGCATGTGTGAATGTAGGTATGTGTATATATATACATATATATATATGCATGTGTGTGTGTGTTAGTATATGCAGAATGTAAAAAAAAAAAAAAAATGAGCATTCAACGATGTTTTCCTTTAGAAAGGTGAGGGAGCACACACATGTATATATTACACATATACACACACGTGTATATAAATCAACATATAAACATGTATGCATATATGTTTGTAACAAAAGTAGGTATGTATATAAAGAAATGTATGTATATAACATATGTATATGGTATGCATGTATATAGCATATGCCATAAGCGTGCACAGAATGTGTACATAAAGCGCATGTATGCATGTATGTGTGTGCCTAACATGTACAAAGGATGTATATAGTGTGTACACAGTCGTCTTCCGTTTCTAAATATCACCCAAAGCAGTTAACGATGCATTAATTAATAAAAATAAGAAATTATGATTAGCTTAGATTAAGAGCAGGAGAGAAAAAAAAAAGTGAACTGGGATGGGGGGGGGAAGAGAGAGGGGAAGGTTTAACTGTAATAGAAACAATTATAAAAAAAAATAAAAGGGGGGTGGAGAAGACAAATAATAACAGAGTCAAGGGGAGTAGCTAAGGTGGAAGAGAGGAAATGTATTCCCTACCACAACACACACACACACACACATACACTAAATGGTGAGAGCTTAAAGAACGGGTGAGAAAATAGATCAACACACACACACATACATATAATCACATAATTATGTGTATATATGTCCATACATATCGCATTTGTCTGTATAATATATATATATATATATATACATATGCACGCACGCACGCACACACACACACACACACACACACAC
>NC_068990.1:87309370-87313481 GCF_001194135.2 Octopus bimaculoides | reverse complement strand
AAAAAAAAAAAAAAAAAATGAAGAGAAGAGGAAAAAACCCCCCAGACTTTGTCCATGTTTTAAGTGTTGTCTTTCTGTCTGTGTCTTTCATTCTTCAGATAGGGCTGCAGCATATATTATCATTCTTCTGTTATGTGTAAAAAATACAATTTTAGTCCCCAACTAATGCTTTGATGACATGACCACAAGGTGGTGGACGTGGTGGTTACTGGTAGTGGTGGTGTTGCTGTTCAACTCTTCTCATTTGCTTTATATTTGTTAAATTATATATATACATATATATATGTATATATATATATATATATGTATGTATATAATTTTTTTCTTGTGTGTGTTGTTGCTTTTTTTCTTCTTTTTAATTAATTAATTAAAGGTCTTCCATTGCAGTGACATTTTTGAGTGACTCGCTGGCTGAGTCGTCATTTTTTAATAATTTTTTTTTTTTTTTTTACCCCCGCACACATAACTTTGTCCACTCTTTCATTCGCTCTCAGCCACTGACTGACCAATACAAACAACAATGTGACACTACATTAATTGCAGCATCCGACCTTAGTCTGTTGGTTTTGGTCGTTATTCAGCGTCAGTCCCTGTTGTCTCTGTTGCGAAGTACCTCCAGTCTCATTCTTTGGCAATTTCTTTGCTGAAATTATAATATTTTTTATCATTAGATACAAGCATAATTAAGGAGTTAATTAGCAATAAAAAAAATTTTTTTTAATAGAAGTCATTTCAGATTTTAACATCAATATAATAAAATTTCTTTTTCTTGAAATCACCAAGATCCTGTTAAGTGCTACCATTTTAGTGTGCCTCTTAGACAAACACACCAAACTACACAGATCAGATTATTAAAAGTATCAAGCAAATGAGAAAAACCAATGTAGTCACCATAAATCAAACTTCTTTCCTAAACACAGGAAGTAGATAATGTAAACTTATAAACCACTAAAAAGACAAAGTCATGGCTGGGACATCTTTGATAATTTGTTTGATTAGGATTGACTTTGGGCTGAACAAGAACAGGACTTAATTCTCATCATGATCATAGACTCAAAGAGGTTTATCCAGACCTAACAGAGCATTTTTACTTTTAGCTTCCTTAAAATTTAAATTGCTTGAGAGGATCTCATACATTTTATCATTTTTTTTTTTTTTTAATCCAGTTTCAGCTAATGAGCTGTGGCCATGCTGGGGCACCGCCATTTATAATGATAATTGATAATTGATAATTTTTTTTTTTTTTGTTTAGCTTCACTGAAATCTATGACTAAAATAAATTCTGATTTAGAAGAAAAAAAACAAAAAAAAAACCGAAATCTTACCTACATTGATGAATTAGCAGAAATAACAATCAAGGAATAATAGGAGTAAAATATGTGAAGGTAAAATTTCAAATGAATGAAGAACTATTGAAGGTGTGTAAAAACCAAAAACTCACAATACAAATACCATAATTGTAAAAAAACATCAAAACTCTGAATTTTGAAAACAATTTGTTTTCAGGTTTTAAAAGTGATTAAAGAAATATGTAACCTGTTTACTTAAAAAGAAAACCTTTTTCCTTTTTGATGTATTGCTGGGATATATCAAAGACATAAGCAAAAGCTTAAATAGTTTATTGAATAATTATTTTCTTTATATACTCCTCATTATTGAATATTTACCTTGTTTTCCTTCAATACTAACAAATATACTGAATGATCAAAAGGCCAAAATTTGTAAATTGGTATAAAGCCAGGCAAAAAAAAAAAAACTAACAAAAATGAAAGCTAAGGGAGATAAGCAATTCCAAAGCCTAATACCAGTTTATTAAAATTCAACCTTTAATTGTTTGATATATTTAAACTTGTATTGAGGAAAAATTGGAGCACATTCAATAATGACAGAATTTAATGAAGGGAATCATTCAACAGATGACTTTAAGTTTACACTTGTCCTTGACATCATATCCCTGCAATGCACTTTTAATTTTTTTCAAGTAAACATTTTGTAGGGGGAAGCTAGATTTAACTGAACCAAATATGTAACTGGTTCTATATTTCATGAACCCCAAATATCTCTGAAGTTTGAAAAGGAAAGTTGAACACAAAAAAGGGACATAATACTGCAAGGTATTTTATTTGCCACTTTATGGCCCATGTTCCAATAACAGCATCAATAAAATACACCAATTGTGGCAGGTTTTGACCTTGGAATGTTACTCTTTTACTTGTTTCAGTCATTTGACTGCGGCCATGCTGGAGCACCGCCTTTTGTTGAGGAACAAAAAGATATATAAAGTGTTTTGTTTGATGTTTTACCATTTCAGCCAGCTGACTGCCTTAACCAAAGTCTAAGACATGAAAGATTTGAAAGCCAATGTTTAATTCTGGAGTTCATGGTATGAAGTGGTAAATAGTCCTATGGGAAGGGAGCCAATCTATGTCTGACACTTTTGTTTTAGACCCACACTGAAATAAAAATGAATTCGAAATAACAATTGACAAATCAAAGGAGTCATCTACTTACCAATAGCAAGGAATATTTCATTGACATTCATTGCAGTTTTGGCCGATGTTTCCATGAATAACAAACTATTTTCATCTGCATAAGCTTGTGCCTCCTGTAATATAAAGTTGAATCTTGCAAAAGGACACCAGTGTATGCCTTACAATGTTTTAAATATGCACTCACTCACAGTGATAAGCAGAGAGAAACAGGACTATGAATATATATATAAAAGAAATGAGTTGAGAATGGCATGCCTAGAGTGCACAGGTTTCAATATCTCAACTCTGTGTTTGTATCAATAATGATAGAAGAATTAAAGTAATGGAAGCAGCTTTTCTTTATATGCAGATATGAAAATATGGATTTTTCCAAGGAAAATATTGCTTAAATCCATTTTTCTATCTGTGTTAATTTCCTTTAAAAAAAAAAATCTTTTTATACCTGAATATAAAGAAAAGGTACCTGCCTTGCTTTTGACTAATTTTTATATCATTATTAATATACTCCACTGTACACACTAACAAGAACTTTTCTTTCCTACACTCACTCACACAAAACATAACATGGGATACTGAGAGATTGAGCTCATAAATGGTTTCATCTGCAAGCATCTAAGATAGGAGTTGGCTACATTGGAAGCTGCCATTCAAACAATGGACTTATTAATGATGAAAGTTTATTTTTCTTTTTATGCAAATGTTTGTGTTATCTGATATGAATTTACCAGTCCCCATTCCAAGTAAGATTGTAATTTTGTTTAAATTTGTATTGCAATTGGAATACATGATAATGTTGTTAGAGGTTTCCAATAGGCTAATTTTAGTCTCCCTATTTCTGATATCAAGACTGATCAGAGTGTTTGTAATTTGATGCAGAACAAATACTGCAAAGGCCTTCATTTGAAAAGCACAAGTTTTGCAGTGTTTCCGATGCTGCTTATATCCATTACTGATATACATCAACAACAAATATACAACACATTACCACACAGCTTCCCACTTTACAAAATTCCATTCTCAAAGAATTAAGTGAACCCAGGGTCATAAGAAAAGTCACTTGTACAAAGTGCTGCACAGAGGGATCAAACCCTGAGCTATATCGGTTGTAAAGCAAACCTCTTAAGCAAACAGCCATATAAGGCAGAACTTACATTCTCTTGGATTTAGATGCTGACAAATTATGTCTGACTGCTCTAAAGTGCTTCCAGGTAACAGAACTCTGTCCTGTCTTTTGCCTTTCATCAGTAGCAGTGAAAATAAATTTAACCCATTAGTGTTCAGATTTTTCTGTGAAATGTAATACTTATTCATTCACATCATCCTCATTGTTTAACGTCCGCTTTCCATGCTAGCATGGGTTGGACGATTTGACTGAGGACAGGTGGACCAGATGACTAAACCAGAGTTTCTACAGCTGGATGCCCTTCCTAACACCAACCACTCCAAGAGTGTAGTGGGTGCTTTTACGTGCCACCGGCATGAAGGCCAGTAAGGCGGTACTGGCAACAGCCATGCTCAAAATGGTGTATTTTACGTGCCACCTGTACAGGAGCCAGTCAGGTTGCACTGGCAACAACCACGCTCGAATGTCTTTTCACGTGCCAGGAAGGCAAGGTTGG
>NC_068990.1:87303661-87309043 GCF_001194135.2 Octopus bimaculoides | reverse complement strand
CCCCAGAAAAAGCTTATGTAGAAAATGCTTTAACCTACCTCATTTTCTACCATTCGTTTGTTTGCAAGATCAGCCTTGTTCCCTGCTAAAGCTATAACAATATTTGGACTGGCTTGTCGCTGCAATTCCTTTACCCAAGATTTAGCTCGACTAAAAGTATCCTGTGTAGACAAAAAGAAGAGAATAATATGTCACTGCTGAACTTCTTAACATTGACACTGATAATTACATACAGAAACACACATGACAATCAATAAGTAGCATGGATAGAAACATTTCATATATTCACTAGAAGAATAGAAGTTCTTTTTCAATGAAATACTACCACCACATCTGAGAAGAAATAGATTTCTTGGCAAACTCAGAAATAATTGTTTCTTGAGTAATAATTTCAAAATATTCATAGATCAGGGTGGAAAGATGCAAGTGATGCAAAATTCTCAATTATTTTTCATAAAAACCATGTATTGCATTTGAATTTAAATAATTGTCCTTTGTCTACAGTCTTGGATATTTACAGAATTGTTTTAATTTTATTACTTGAAATTCTCCATCATGTTCAATGGGCAATGCAAGATCAGTGAAATGAGAGAGAGAGAGAGAGAGAGAGAGAGAGAGAAAGAGAGAGAGAGAAGATATTAAATAGCTCATTACAATAGAGAAGGAAAGGTGTTGGAGACATTAGCAAACCTTGGTGTATGCAAGTGTGTGGGACAGAGACTCTATTGGCAAATAGTGTAGTTTGACAAAGAGATTTCTGATCAAGAAATGAGAGACAGAAGACAACTTAGCCAGGAAGTTCTTATGTCAAAGGGAAATTGCTGATATCAGGTACAACTAAATGACTTAAAATTTTTAAGAGTGAACAATTACTAATGAGTGACACAGAAGAGTAAATCTTTAATAGATCTGGTGGTGATTGGAGAGAAAAAGAGACAAAGTGATGAGGGAGGTCATTAACACCCATTTCATTCACCTTTGAGATGTTGGATATATGAGCAATAGGTTTGGAGGTGTTCCCTTTTTGGAGGAGGAAGGGTTCAAAATTTGTTTTAAAAAAAACTAGGGCTAATTGTACATTGAAAAGTGCACCTTTTGAAGGGATGCTGTGGGAGATTGTCTATCCACTGTAGTGAAACTGGGGTTGTGGAGATGGAGAGTTAAGGAGTATTAATTATACACAGTGTGAAGGAGGAGTTTTTTTTTTTTTTCCTCTCCAAATGTCTGAGGCACTTGAGTTAAGGTGTGACGCTTTGGAGGATTCCACCAAGCTGGTTTAAATCATCTTGGTAAAGGACCGGCTGATTCTGCTGTAGTTGGGAAGGTAGGTCTTTCAGGCAACGTAATGCACAAAAGCATCTCTCATCCAAAACAACCAATCAGCCGATATGCTTTACTTATAAAACAAGGGAATATCAAAGACAGAGCAGTCTACTCTTTCACAGTTCTGTTAGTTTATACATTAAACACAAAACTTTGAGCCAACAAAAAGTTAAGTGTTTATGAAAAAGCTATGCAAGTGAAATATGGTAAATGGAAGTTGTAGAAGCTGATTGGAAGGACTGGTCTTGTTCTTGGATAACAGATTTAATCTGTTGCTTGATTTAGCACTGCCACCTGACCTTTGCATGCTTTCAGTTGAATACACTTCATTGCAAGCATTTTGGCCTCTACTCTGAGGATAAATTCCTCCTTTCAGTCACAGAGATCTTGGAAATTGTGTCATGAGCATTGCTGTTTCTTCTTTGACTAACCCATAAAAAGAGTCAACGTAAGACATGGATAGGTTTCATCAGACTAAATGAAAACACCTGTCTAGCACCTACAATTAAATGTTATGGAAATCATCCTCAGGCTCACTGAAGTAATGAACAAATAATAGCTTTGTAAACAATTTATCCAGATGGTTTTCAGAGTTGGTGTTAATGTCTTCACAAAATTATCGAGGAACATTGAGATTATCTAAAGACACTTACGGGTGAAGGCATTCTGAAAGCACTGTTGAATTAGCTGTTCACCCGTTCACTATTCCCACGTCGTATACCTATCTTCCATAGTGTTGTGTAACCTGCATTATTCTTAAGAGTGAGGGCATAAGAAACAAGGTGAAAAATTGTGCTGGATAAGACCTGTCTAATCCATGCAAGCATAGAAAAATGGCTGTAAAATGATGATGTAGATAGGCACAGTTAAGTGGTTGATGTTATATATTTATACACAAATTATAAATATTTAGAAATGACAGGCAGCAAAATACACCTGCAAAGCTAGTCCGTCTCACCATCTTTCCACTGATTTTGAAATTGTAAACCAAGCCCTCAGACTTTCTCTTCCCAAAAATGAGCAAAAATTCTGATGGTTATGGTTAATAAAACAGAGGGACACTGTTTTAAAGGTGATGGTTAACACTGATTATTTTTGCACCAACCTTATACATATGTGTTTGATGACTGCACCTGATGACCATCATCATCATCATCACCACAGTTAATATCATCCTCCCCATAGTTTTAACATCCACTTTCCCATGTTTGCATGGGTCAGGTGGACTCATGCAATCATGGGTTGATGTTTTTTAAATACCACAAACACATGCACAACTGTTGCTGAAGCAAGCTTCAAATCCTTGCAATTCCAGCTATTACATGAAAAATTAATCCTTGAACACCAAGACATCTTCAACATTGTCCCAGAAACACTATCTCTCCTGCAACAGCAACATCAAACCCCAACTGATCTAATCATTGTGTTGGGTGGAATGCACACCGCTAGATGGTAAGTGTAGAGAAGCAGCAGCAGCTACCACACTGTTCTGGCAGAGTCCATCTCGTTTACCAGAATCGCAAAGTGTGTAGAAACAAAGTGAAGAGTGGTGAGAATATAACATGCCCAATCAGCATCTCTGGTCCCATAAAAGAGGCAGAGATATAATACACCAGGTCACTTTGCAGACACCCTACAGGTTATAAGAAGACTCAATCAAAGCTGACCAGGAGCCAATTAACAACAATAGGGCTGTCCAGGGCTACACAGCAATAACTGAAATTTTTCAACAAGCCATTGATAATAACAAGAAGGCTTACCTGATTTGTTATATCGTAGACCACAATTGCAGCTTGGGCTCCTCTGTAGTACATTGGAGCAAGACTGTGATATCGTTCTTGTCCAGCTGTGTCCCAAATTTCAAACTTTACTGTAGTATCATCAAGACAAACTGTCTGAGTCAGGAAGGCAGCTGTGAAGAGAGAAACGGAGGATCAAATTTGTATTAAAGAAATCAAAGAATTTTTGTCAAAAAATTGAGTTTCAAACTTTTCGGTACAAAAATTCTGAATTATGATGACATTTAACTGAAGCAAACAGAATTTCCAAGGATTCAGGAGTAAAACAATATTTTATTAGGGTGGTGTTTGGAATATAACCCAAAACGTGTGTTTACTGGAAAATAAATGAGGATGGTGTTTAACAATAAAGGATGAAGGCAACACAACAAAATATCATTTTCATCCATGAAATTATGACATTTCAATTGAGATTTTAATTTCAACATGAATATTGGCAGTCTCAGGTAGGTTGGTATTGAGAGGCCTAATATTCAGGAGAAGTAGGAGAATGTAGACATTTAAACACTTAATAGTTTAGAAAATGCAAAATCAAAGTTTTATTTGTTGCTACCATTTTATCTCCATATTTAGCAGACCCCATTCAGCACCTAAATGTCCATCTCTCACTACCTACGTCATGGAGCCAACCTCAGACTATCGTTGCTTTTCTCTCCAGTGTTGTAAATTATTTTAGTTGTGATATGAGACTTTTGATTAACTCCTTGTATCATCTTATTTTCAATATGGTCTCATAGCTAAAACAGTCATACTGCTTCACTTCAACTCAAAGATAAAAAAAATTAAAATTACTGAAATTTTATATAAATGAGGATGTTTTTAAGGATACGAGAAAAATACAAGGTGAGTTATGTTTGTATCATTCAAACACACACACATTTAGAGAGAAAGAAAGAAGTTAGAATGTTAGGATCGTTTCATATCAATGCCGATTTAGTATAAATACCCACCTGCCTTGGCCACCAAACATGAAAGCTTTCATATAACTCATTGATAAGCCTATCTACTAACTGCCTTGGAGACAGCCTCACTCACACCCAGGATAACTTTGCAGGCCCTACCTACCTACACAATAAAAACGACCAATATGCCAAGCCAAATCAAATTACCACTCAGCAACAATGAATAGGAAGTGAACTTTGCAAGATGCATGACACGGTTGTCCCTCTAGTAGGGGAGTAACTTTCAAGAACTGAAAGTGAATAAATAGCATGGACTATTTACTCCGCTTCATATGAAATAATTTCCATAGTGCCAGTGACATGATAAACCAAACTGAGTCCACACAAAGAAATACACATCACCAAAGCAGGTTGGGTTTTTTTTTTCTGTTCTTGCCTGCACAAATTACATAGACCACAATAACCCATTCTATCTACGCCAGCATGGAAAAATAGATGTATCCTGTGTGTGTGTGAATATATAAACACACACCTTTATACACCAATAAATTATGGAAACTAAAACGTTTGATACACAGGTTAGTACAGAACTTAGGTATATCTCCACAAACCATACTATGGTTTCATATTTAACCAGGAAAAAAAAAAAAAAAACAATCCACAATAGCCAAACTGTAATTAAAATACCAAGAGAAAATTAACAGCAATTATTACTAGGAATATAGCCAGAGCAAGTTCCCACGATTCAGTTTCAGCAAATGTGGCAGTACTAATGGTATTCTAGTCTTATACTTCTTTTGCAGCAATAGGAAAAGAAATTTAGTTGAAGTGAAATGAGTAACCAATTAAATATAACATGCACATGTAATGTGTTACTAGTTGATTAATTACATGTACATTGGAGTGTGTGTGTGTGTGTGTGTGTGTGTGTGTGCAAGCAATAATATGATTGAGCATATCGACAAAATTTCAATCATGGATGCAAATGTGTGCATACATGAATATAAACAAGTACACACATACCAGTGAACAAGTGCTTGCATGTCAGTGAACAAGTGCTTGCATGTCAGTGAACAAGTGCTTGCATGTCAGTGAACAAAAGCGCACATGTCAGTGAACAAGTACCCGCATGCTGGTGAACAAATGCCCGCATGTCAGTGAACAAGCGCTCGCATGCCGGTGAACAAGCGCTCGCATGTCAGTGAACAAGTGCTTGCATGTCTGGACAACTGTGCACATGCCTGGACAACTGCACACATGCCAATGGACAACTGCACACATGCCAATGGACAACTGCACACATGCCAATGGACAACTGCACACATGCCAATGGACAACTGCACACATGCCAGTGAACA
>NC_068990.1:87297512-87303651 GCF_001194135.2 Octopus bimaculoides | reverse complement strand
GACAACTGCACACATGCCAATGGACAACTGCACACATGCCAATGGACAACTGCGCACATGCCAGTGAACAAACATGCACATGCCAGTGAACAAACATGCACATGCCAGTGAACAAGCACAAATGCTACTGAACAAGTACACACATGCTAGTGAACAAGTGCAGCTAAGTAAACAAGTATACCTATGCAAGTGATTAAAGCATGTATATTGAGCACAATTCATATGTTTCAAGACATTTACTGCATCAATGAAAGGAGAAAACAGCAGAAGAGTAAAAGACATTGTGATAGGGGGAGGAGAGATCTTTTATGTCCTTGTTTGACCTTCTTGAAATAGTTGCCTAAACCAACCTTAAATAATATTACTGTCTTCCAAATGCCAACCACTTTACAGTGAGTGATGGGTACTTTTAACATGGCACAGGCACTAGCAAGCTCAGCAAGTAACTCGCAAGACAGAAAAAGAATATTAAAAAAAAGCCCCCTTAAAGTGGACGGTGGATATTTTGAGAGGGAGAGGTGGATTTATGCCGGGTATAAAATAGAGGGACAAACAAAGGTAGCTGGGGAGAAAATAAAGACGGTAGTGACGGGGTACCAGAGCAAACTCTCAAGGTACAAGAAGATGAGCATAAGAGTGGATCATTACTCGTTACTTTTCTCTCACACTCAAATGAGTGAAAGTGTAATTGATGATTAAAGGGGGGTTGATGTGTAGATGTGTTAATGTAACTGAGATATCAGGTAAAGAAAAAAGCTATGAATGAATGAGATATGGAACTCAAAGGACAAAGATGACACAGGAAAAAAAGTCAAGAGTTGAATTTATTAGCAGTGGAGGAGATAGTATACAATCAAAATATTGTAGTGCAACCCAGCACAATTCATATTATGGGAAAGAAAAATGACATTAAATCTATGGATGGCAGAATTCATAGGAAGGCAAAGAAAATACCTAGCAGTACTTAATTATATATCATTACATTTTAAATTCAAACACTGCCAGGATTAACTTTGCTGAAATGAACACCAGTCAAGTACTAGGATTGATTTAATTAACTATATTTCCATTGAATGTGTAGCCTTTTGTGAATGTCAAAAGTAATTATTAACCAGTGCATGACCCACTGTTTTATGCCTACGATAAATAATAGCAAGTAAAGAACACTGAAATGAGAGAAACATTACAGTGATCAGAATACATGTGAGTTTTTAACTAGTTTTATTTCTATATGCAACGTTATAGGCAACAAACCACAGAAACAAGATTTTAGCAATCAATGTCTGTGTATACAATATTTTTAGTGAATTTAAGGTGGTGAGCTGGCAGAAATGTTAGCACACTGGGTGAACTGCTTAGCAGTATTTTATCTGTCTTAACATTCTGAGTTCAAACTCCACCAAGGTTGACTTTGCTTTTCATCCTTTCGGGGTCGATAAATTAAGCACCAGTTGTGTACTGGGGTTGATCTAATCGACTAGCCCCCACTCCCCAAAAATTTTGAGCCTTGTGCCTGGAGTAGAAAAGAATATTTTTAGTGAATTTAACATCTTTATAATTGGGATGTGTCTATGTGACCCTGGTACAGTAAATTGACTGACCAACAAAAATTTTTACTTCTGATGGATCCCCAACTCTGCTGGGAGCAACATACAACTAGCCATGTGTAAACACATTAGTCACGTAAAGAGAGAAAGAGACAGACAGCTACATGGTATTTCTTCACCATTACAGACATTAACTACACTAGTATCTAATGAGAAAGTCACACGATTATGAAACTAACCACTACGCGCTTACTACACACAGTAAGAGAGGTCGACCAGCGGATATATTTAATATCGACCATCACTACTACTAGCCATGAACTGCTGAGAGAGCCTGTACATAGGCACTAGACTTCCAAAAAATAATAGGCACTAGACTTCCAAAAAATAATAGCCAAATCTCTCTCAAATCATACCATTTCAAACCTTTTGATACTAGTCCACCTGAAACTGCCCTTGATTCAGATGTAAAAATGTGTGTTTTGATCTGAATTAAAACATTCCATCAAAATTTTACCTCTGCCTTAGCTAAAACGGAGGTAGTTTTCAGTGTCGTGTTTGTTTGCCTGTGGACAAGGTATCTCAAGAACTGCTGGATGGATTCAAATGAAACTTTCAGGGATGTTTGGCATCGTGACAGGCACGAACTGATTAGATTTTGGGATCGATCCGGTACCAGACAAGGATTCTGGATTATTTTTCCAGTTTTTTCTTTTAATTTTTGAGAGTGGTCAGGTTCATTTTTAGTATTCTCGTTTGTGAGAGCAGTCGAGTTGATTTTTAAAATGAGAATATCTGAAATAATCTCTGGTTAATCGTTGAAAGGATGTTGGTGTTGCTTTGGCAGAGGTTTGTGCTCTTGTTTTTAATAAACTCATTTTCAAAATGATTTGAAATGTAAGCAGCATATATCAATCAATAATATGGTAATGAGAGGGTTAAAGGATGTACTAAGCCCAAATAAAAGACAATATGTTCACAGCTGGAGTGGAATAAACCTGTGGCCTAACAACAACATATACAATCGGAAAGTGAAGTTAACCAGTCATGACACTGATTCACACCAACTATATACATATGGTTATCTGCTAGAAAAAGCAGCTAAATCTTTCACAAATCACACATTACTGCACAACGGCACTACCAGGTTATGCTGTTAGAAAAAAAAAAAAAAAATTACCAGAATGGTAATGCTGAAACACTTTCCATCAAACAGGTCTGGATCACCTCACCTGATGATGAATGAATGTTGAGCTTTTCGTCAAGCAGTCTTAATAGGAGCCACCACAACCAGTGGGTTGGTCACCCAGCTATAATACTAACACATAGCACAGTTAGTAAGAGGGATGCTGTGTTTAATAAATCTATAATGATTTAAAACTTTTTAATTTTAACCAACTCCATGTTAAAGAAAGAAAAATTACATGGGTGCAAATTATTTTGTATTGTCTTTTCATTGATAAGAGGAGAGATGGGACAAGTTTCATTTTCTTCTTTTCTTTTCGAAGAGGAAGGGGATGCTCTTAGTCAGTTTGAGAAGCACTGAGCTAGGGTATCAGTCAACCACCTCTATAACCCAACAAATGAAAGAGGATTATTTAAAAGCTCTTTAAAATTAACAGTATGGATGTGGAAGCAACATACTAGAGGAGGCAGTAGCAACATGGAGGCTATCAGACGGTTAATTACTGGTTAATACCAGTTGCCTAGTTGAGAAAATAACAATGGTTTGATGATGATCTAATTCAGTGAGGGAAGAGGGTGAGCTTGTCAGGCTTTCTGCTACAAGTTACCAAGCTGATGAGGTGTGTAACTCAGCCAGGTGTCACCAACAGCTTTGCATAAACACCAACTTAACTGAGAGTAGCAAAAAGATTAGAGGTGGGAAGAGGAGATCCAAGAGAGGAAGATGGGAGGAAGAGGTGCAAGTGAGAGGCAAGAGGAAAACGTGAGGGAGAGAGAGAGAGGTGAGAGGAAGAAGTGCAAGGGCAGGAGGAAGAGTAAAAGAATATGTTATGTTTGATTATCAGTGTGTTCCTATGAGTTATTAGTCAATTAATTATACAACTATAATTATCAGTGCTTCCTTGCTAAGAGAAAAAAATCATCTGGAAATGTGAGCTTGCTATAACAGACTAGTTTCCTACCCAGATGGAGGTATATATCCACTTCATGGATGGAACAGGAGTTCAGTATTTGTCCCCAGAATTCCTTAGGGGAGACATTCATTTTTCAAAGGAGGAGGCAGGTAGGTTAAGTTTCAATTCAGAGTTGTGGATAATCTCACATTATCTGTATCACTAATTCTGTTGTGTCTGGGGAGAGTCATTTTCTTCTTGTGCCTTATAATTTAACACACTCACCAGTAAAATTTTACCGGTGAGTGTCTTTAAAATTTTACTGGTGAGTGTGTTAATTTATAAGACAAAAAAAGAAAATGACTCTCCCCAGACACAACAGAATATGCTTCAACACACGAACTCACATAAAGAATCTTGCAAACCAAATCCAAAAACGAAATGTATCATTAATGCTCTCCGGAAAGGCATGGCCATCACCCAATAATACTGGTTATCCCTTATCTGTAATTTTAAAGAATACCACTAAGGACTAGTGAACACTATACAATAGAATGGGTAAGCTCACATCAGATCTAATTTTTGATTATTTTCACATACTTTGATAATGTAAACAGCTTCAAAACGTGACAGTCACAGCACCTATTTCCTATTTCTCTTCCCAATAAAACTAACATGGATGGTTACTGCTGATAATGAATAATGGAATATTTTATGTCTGCCCACATAGTTTCACTGATGTGTGAAATAAATAGTTCAACAGGTCATTGTTAAGTAGCACAGCCTCAGCCAGTCCTGTTTAAGTAGATTTCTGACGTGGACATAGAGAGCACAGCCAAACACTTAAAAGCAACAATCCTCAAAATCTTACAGCTAGATACAAAACAGATATATGAATATATTTTATAATTCTGTTTAGTCATTGCTGAACCAATAACCAGTTTTTATAGCTCAATATGCCAGAGCTAAGAGTCTAGCGGTGAGAATTCACTGATGCCCTAACATCTAAACTCTTAAGGTTCTGATGAAGCTATAAGATGGCACACTGTCAATCACCAATGGGGGCACAGCTCCCTATAGCAGAAACAACTGTTGCCCAAGGAGTGGGATTATGTAACCCCAGTTCATTTGTCATTTATTAACACACACCCTCCCTCTCTCTCTCTCATATAATATTCATCATCACCATTTAACATCCGCTGTCCATGCTGGCATGGGTTGGACAGTGTGACCAGAATTGGCAAGCTGCAGGGTCTGCACCAGACTCTAGTCTTATCTGGCAAGGTTTCTACAGCTGGATGCTCTTCCTAATGCCAACCACTTTACAGAGTGTGCTGGCTGCTTTTACATGGTACCATGTAGGTGCTTCTATGCAGCATTGCACAAGCACTTTCACAAAGTGCTGCATGGGTGATTTTACACAGTACCACATGGGTGCTTGTAAGTGGTGCCACCACGAGTGTTTTACACCACCAGAAGAATCAGTCTTAACACTTCTGCTGTGGGGTAAGGGTCTTCTTGTGTACAGCCAGGCACCAAGTATCTCAGTCCTTTGTCATCTCGCCTCATCGCCATTCATCATCATTTTAACATACATTTTCCAGTGCATTGAGTTAACTGAGGCATATTTTTTTATGGCTGGATACCCTTCCTATCACCAATCCTCACCTGTTTCCAAGCAACATGATATTTCTCCTTAACCACAAGTTTTTGCAAAATATTGGAAATGAATCCCTTTGCTTGTATGACAGTTACACCCATTTACAACAAACAGATAATATCAAAACAAGGAAATGCAAACACACAATGGGCTTTTTTTCAGTTTCTACATATCAAATCCACTTACAAGATTTTGGTTAGCCCAAGATTTTGGAAGACACTTGCATGAAGTCCCACACAGTGGGGCTGAGCCTGAGACTGGTTGAAGAACAAATTTCACAATCACACGCACACGAAGGTGCAGGCATGGTTGTGCGGTTAAGAAGTTTGCTTCCCGCCTACATGGTTTTCAGTTCAGTCTCACAATGTAGCACCTTGAGCAAGTGGCTTCTACTGTAGCCTTAGACTGAAAACCTGTGACTGGATTTAGCGAACGAAAACCAAAAGAATCCGGTCATGTGTGTGTGGCTTTCTAGAGGGAGCATGTTTTGGGAAAGAAAGACGGGGGCCTTATTATTGTTAAAATAAGGACTAAGAAACACAAACACAAACAATATGAAAGATAAGAAGAGAGATGAGTGATTTGGGAGTGCCTAAGTGGGGTTAGCAGGAGACCAGCCAATAGTGGTAAAAAAGGCAATAGCATATCTGTGGGCCAGAGGTTGGAGTGTCCTTTCGGAGGATTTCAAGCAATGATGGGGGTACAAACACACACACACACACACACACGACAGTCTTCTTTCAGTTTCCATATACGAAATCCACTCACAAAGCTTTGGTGGGCCTGAAGCTATAGTGTGTGTGTATATGTGTGTGTGTGTGTGTGTGTGTGTGTGTGTGTGTGTGTGTGTGTGT
>NC_068990.1:87268502-87297423 GCF_001194135.2 Octopus bimaculoides | reverse complement strand
TATATATATATAAAAACATAATATCACAGTACTATCATGATTACATGAACTACTGCAGCATATATAATACATCACTACAGTAGCATAACTAGTCAGAGAAAAGCCAATATAACTTGGTTGCAAGCACTGTGCCTTCACTAATTGTTTGGCGTTAGGAAGGGCATCCAGCTGTAGAAACTCTGCCAAATTTAGATTGGAGCCTGGTGTTGCCATCCGGTTTCACCAGTCCTCAGTCAAGTCGTCCAACCCATGGAAAGCGGATGTTAAACGATGATGATGATGATTTATGTAGTCACAAGCAGACAGACACTGAAGTGGGAGAGCGCTGCACCAGCACTTGGAAGGTACTCATTTCAGATGAGTAAAATGAACTGCCTTTGGTGAAAGATACACAATGCCAACTGTTCCAAGAATCAAACCTAAGACCTTAAGATTGTGAGCTCAACACTAACTATTGGACTATGTGCCTTCACTCATGACTACATTATAGTTGCAGCAGATATAAAACAGGACTACAGTGCTACTGTAGTATGTATAAAACAAATAGAAATCAAGGACTTACCTCCTATCGTACTCTCTTGATACTCATGAAACTGCCCTTTTACAAAGCGCAAAACCAAACTTGACTTGCCCACAGCTGACTCTCCAAGGAGAACTAATTTAAACTGACATATTTTGCCTTGTGTGGCACCATTTGGGCGTTGGGCTGCTCCTCTGTTGGCCATCTTTTCAAAGAATCCTCAGTTGTAACAAGCAATCTAAAAAATATCAAAAAGAAAAAGAAAAACAATTAAAAACATTGCAAAACCTCCATAACATATTTCAAAAGATTATTGGATGTGAAACTTAAAAAATGATCAAGATATTGTTCTGAAAATCATAAATGAAGCATGCACAACTTTCCAAGCTTCATACAGTTACTGCTTATTAGAAAAAAGAGTAAGATTATAGTAATAAGCGGCTCTTGTTCCTTATGCAGTTGCTTGACCTCCTAGAAACAGCAGCCAAATCTCACTCAATACTTTACTGTCTGAATAGAAGGGCACATAATAGGCAATGTTGTCATTGATACAATAAAAAAAATTTTTTTAAGTAACATGATGGTCATGACAAACACTTTTGATCACAGCTTATCAGGGGACTTAAGCAACAGCTGCTTTTTACCATTTTAGGTAAGATAGAAAGATTTCAGTGCAGCTGACCAACAGATTTCAGGATGTTATGGTGGAGACAATGGTGACAACTGATTTCTGAAGGAATACACTGTAGTGTTTTGTTTACTCCACATATACTGAAGGAATTTAACTGTTCTGCAAACTTACTAAACTCTGTTATAGTGTCCCCCATCACTAATAATAGTGATCTAACCTATTTAGGATCCCCACTTGACCTACTAATAGATAAGACAACCTGATGAGAGAGTATATGGTCATCCAATCTGCAAGAAAGAGCTGCCAAATCACATGCTACCACTTCAAAAAGGAAAGGACAAACCACTTTGTGTAGTCCCTAATATACAAAATAGCTGAACAACAAAATTTGTGAACAGGGACTAAGTCAGTGCCATGCCAAAATATGAACTTGCATTTGAATATTCTAACTCGGGCTTGTTTAACTAACAGCATCTCACCATCAAAGAATATGTCATTCATTCTGAAGCCATACAAATTTAACCAGTCAAACATTTCAGATTCCAAAGTGATTATTGACAGTCGTCACACATACTTCTAAATGAACTCGAGAGGGTTAACAACACAAGTGTGTAATTAACCTGGTATAAGCAGCTACAGCAGGAGAGAAATCTGTTCTGTAAATGACCTTAACAAACCATGTCCGCAAGTTATTTTCTACTAGACAGAAACGTGTTATGACAAGTGAGCATAATAAACCATACCGGTAGTGGGAACCTCTATAGTCACCGAGCCTGCTAAAAGCAGGTACTAAATCTCCCTCATACAACATCAAATTAGAGGGAAAAGAAAAGACACATTGATGCATTAGATTTTGTAGCCCAAAATATGCAATCCAAACTCATTCATGGATGCCAGGTTAATCAAACTAACAATGACTGGCTGGTAGGCTAAACTACCATCATTAGTCTATACAACTGACTAAATATTCATCCTGAATGCAATGAAATGGTAGAGTACTCTTGTCAAGTAGTGTGAATGGAATACATCCATTGCTAGTGGTTGTTTTGTTTACAGCCCATTCACTTAACATTCACTGTGAAGGCAACATCATGATGAGTATGGATTTCACTTGACACAAATAGTCATTTTATTGTCACACAATCACACCATATTATACAACATTATACTTTTATTACACACTTCACTTTATTATATAAGGTATGAATTAAGTTGTTTGTGTACAAAATATTTATGTTAACTGTTATGAAAGCAGGGGTTAGCCTACTGTCAACCATCACCCAAGATAACACTGAATTACAGAAGTTAAGGTCCACATTTTATATCTGCAGTATAAGAATGGTAGAGTATTTTTAGGTTAAAAATGTCACCATATCATCATCATCATTGTTTAACATCCACCTTCCATGCTGGCATGGGTTGGATATATATATGGCAACCTAGAACAGAATACTAACTTGGACAATCTGGAAATAAACACCAAATTTTGCTAAATAACATTAAACACACACACACACACACACACACATTCAAACTGCTCCAGCCTTTGGAATGTCATCCTTGATGTATGCAGCTGAGTATTAACCTGGTGGAAGAACACCTTTCGTCTTGAAGCCAAAGATGGTCATTTTCCTTCTAGCGCTGACTTAAGCTGCTCAACGTAAATCTCCTCTGTTATCATTTGGTTTGCGTTTAAAAGTTCAAATTCAACTAAACCTTTCATATCGCACCAAACATAACACCTTACATGGGTGAAGACCGTCTTTAGCCTGGTGGTGACGGTGTTTCTCCTTTCCCTACCCATTGTCTTTGGTGCTGGACATTTTTACAGAGAACCCATTTCTCGTAACCAGTCACTATTCAGTCCAAAAAAGGTCCATATGTGAGACATGACAGCAAAGAAGAGCATAACCCTATTTTTCCAGGACTATACTGTCTATATAACACCCACACTTCTGTTGTTACTATACCAGCTTTTGTTCCCTGAACTAAGAAGCAGTGTACCACTCCGACACCACCCACTTCACCTCTGAAACTCCTGGAATGATTTTGTCTATACCTCTCATTGATCTTCATCAGACTGGGAAGGTCAACAAAAGGTTGTGGGTGATGTCACTTTCCTCACTTTAAATCATAGATTAGATTAGACTGAGCACGAAACATGCATAACAAAACAATGAATGATCTCATTTGGAATTCCAGCCTACAAGTCAAATGTCACTTACTCACAAATTCAGAAAGAGGCAAAGTTTCTTTTTCTTTTTTTCATGTATGTTTTTGTTTACCAACACTCAACAATAGTAGCTACTCGGCACTGGTTATATAACGTTTTACAGATGGTTGATTCGGAAAGAAATCAGTGTATCTAGACAACCTTTAGAAGACTCAAGAGAATCTGATTAAATTTTTTAGCTTATAACAGTTGTGGAGTTTTGACCCTTCCATTAACCATTCGGTTCTGTTGCTTTTGTGGAATTTAGTTAAAGTAGTCATTATTAAGCTGGTGTTTGGAACATAAATTAGCATGGAAAGATTTTAATTTAAATCACTTTAAAACAACAAGTTGTATCACCAAACCAAGGGTAGATTTGGGTACGCTGATTACAAAAAGGGTTAGAAGTTAAAGTGTTGAAAGCAAGATTTAACACAGTCGGAAAGAAGGGTCTGACTGTATCTCTTACTCTTGTTTATTTCTTTGTTCTATGATGAAATTTAGAGCAAGACATTCAAGAATACACACACATACACAACTATGTTTTATCTATTCAGAACAGATAAGATATAATTAGCAGTAGTCATGAACAGGGGTTGATTCAATTGACTTTATGCCTCATATAAAATATAACAGGCTTGCGTCAATCATTGCTGCTACTGCTATAAAGAGTTTGTCAATTCAAATTCAGTTGTGAACTCTACCTTAACAGGTATAAATAAAAGAAAAAAACAAGTAGTAGCTGACCTAGCCAGCCTTACGCACTTCAACAATAAGCACTCAAGAGAAGTGAACAGGTGTTAAAAATAAAGAAACAACTATGTGGACCACATTACACAGCATATATCAATGACTCTAGAAAAACTATTCTATGGTATATACATACATATACACACACACACACACATATAGCTATGCCAACCTCAGCTGTTCCAAAAGAAACATCCTACAACTGAAAGAAAAAAAAAGTTTCAGACAAACTATAAAAGCATGTGTTTGTGGCTGTATATGAAGGTGTGCAATTATTTAAGTCTATAATATATAGTCTCACTTAGGTAACCAAATGGAGACGAACTAACCTCAACCCACTGAAGATTACAAGCATCCACTGCCATACACAAGGGGAAAAAATGCTGCAGATTTTGACTAAATAGTTACTGCTCATATGAGTGTGCATGTTTTATAGACAAGCATTAATCTAGGACAGAAAGAGTTACCACAAGTGTTGAATCTCACATTTGTTGTATAACTAGGAAAATTGCATTACTGATTACCACCATAGAGATCTTGCTATTACATTCTGTCAAGTCTATGCTGTTTGTGTGTGTGTGTATATATATATATATATACATACATACACACAATACTATCTCACCATATACAACATTAGATCACAGATAATTTTATGGTCACTTAATGCCAAGCTAAGTGTAACACAGTTCCCCAAGTTCAATGGAGATGGGATTTGAGCTGACTAGGAGAACTTGCTCTTTTCGTCTTAGACTAGAGACAGTAAACGCTTCATATATATTTATATCTGAACCAAGTATGTATCGGGTGTGCTTGTTCCCTATCACATGGTTCTGAGTTCAGTCCCACTGTGAGACATCTTGGGCAAAATCTTTTACAATAGCCTTGTCTTTACCAGAGCCTTGTGAGTGGAATTTTGGTAGATGGAAATGCAACAGGTAATGTTGAAGAAAGTTATGTTCATCTGACTGAATACTGTTCAAGGGTAGATCTTTGTCCCATTCCCCAAAGTTATAGATTAGAGAGTTATGCAATAGGCTTAATGATCTTTGTTGTTAAGGAACAGATTAAAAAAAGCTAACGAGCCCCTGTGCAGATAAACAAATAAGCACTTCACACTGGAATGCCAGACAATAAAAGTAACTCTAAACACACACACACACATACAAAATATACATAAATCACTTAAAAACTTAGCTGTTGTGACAGCTCTAGAAGAAAAAAATTCAGATAATAATTTTAGTTGTGCTTTTCTTCTCTTCAATTCAACATGAGACTGGCTATAGAGAACCTGGCGAGAATAGTTTGAAACAAATGGTCTGGTCTCAAAGCCAATAATTTTGGCATAATAACCCACCTTTTTCCAATCGTTATAAAGCAAAAATAGTGTATGTGTGTGTGTGTGTGTGTGGGGGGAAGATACACTAAAAGTAAGTAACTCAAAAGGACCAGCTGCAGAAATTTAGATAAAATAGGATACATCCCACTTCAAATAGCATACACAATAGAGTCTTAATTTATTAAAGCTTCTTTTAAATACAGAGAAAGAAGACAAAGCTACCTGGTGGCCATTGCTAACAACCTTAAGTAAACAAAAAAATCTTTTAAATAAAGGGGGAGATAATTAAAAGAAATTAGGAATAAAATCAAGTGAATTAATGCTTAAGCAAAACAAGAAATGACAATCTGTTCTTCATTTGAAATTCTCTCTCCTTGTCATCCAATCAAAAACAATTGTCCTCTTCACAGTTGAGTTATTAACAGTAAGAAGAGTAGGATTCAAATATGGAGGAAAAAAAAAAAAAAGCCCCAACAAATTTAAACCACTTCAACTGGCCTATAAAAAAAAATAAAACAACGGTAAAATAGCATGGAGGTGATTTCAATTATAATAATAATATGCAATGAGGTTTCTTGCAAGGAACAATTTTCAGGTAGACACTGTTCTCACTTTTAAACCTGAGAATACATATAAGTTTTTCAACTCGCTATTGAAGCATTGAGTACTCTTTCTTTCTTTTTTTTTTTATAGCTTGAACTAGTCACACAAAATTACTACTACTACTGCTACTACTACATGTACTTATACACATACAAAAATAGGACTTCAGTTGCAGGTCAAGTGGTCAGGAGTGTTGAGGATGATAGTCCTTTTCTAACAAACCAGGATGTGATGTTGTCCTTCTATAATAGTGTCATAATCTAGAATCCCCAAACTCCTGTAATGCTAAAACAGCGATTTGATGACTGATGTAGCAAACTGCACTGGATTATTGCAGTATGCACACATAGACTTTGAAAAACAGTTACAAGTTCAATCTCTACTGAATTATCTATATCTCCATAAAAAGAGAGTCAATATAATCAATGGATGGATGCATAGATTAAAGCTACACAATATCTATCGAGTAGACGAGCTGTGAGGCTTACCACATCTTGATAAACGCGGTTCCGATGAAAAAAGAAAAAAAGAAAAAAATACAGCCACCATCTCTGTCAGAAAATTCCACCACTTAGCCTCTTCCTCAATTCTTTGAATGAGAGGGAAATTTAATAGGAAGGTCAACTACAGTGACCTGCCAGGATTTTTGGCAGAAACTTTTTGAGAAAGAGAGAGAGGGGGAGAGAGGGAGAGATGGAGGGAGAAATGACAGAAAATGAATGACTGTGTGACTGTCTATGTGGTGGTGATTGAGGAGGAGGGACAGAGTTAGAAGGCAATTGTGTAGAATTTTTGTACTTGTTGATCAGAGGTGGAAAGGTCAGTTTCCACAACCTTTGCAATCTTTCCCAGACCAGTGACACTCAACAGAACACCAAAAAAAAAAAAAAATATTGAATAGATAATGGATCTAGTGAGAAGGCTTGCATATAGGTTAAGGGTTAGCGCTACTAAAGACAAAGAGCAAGTGTTAAACACTGCAGTTTAATACCACAAGGAATGGTGTTACATTGTGCAGTATAAAAGGAGGGCCATGGTTTTCCACTCTTGTACCCAAAATTCCTGGAACTAGACCAACCACCATACAAACTATATGAAGGCATCAGTCATGTTTGCTCCATTGTTTAAAAGTACATTAATTTCATACATATTTCCCTTCATCAGGCAAGAGTCAACCTTTATCACCTATTATAAACTCAATGGACTGTTTTACAGATATATAAAACATTTGATTATTTAGAAAGCTCATTTTCTCTTTCTCTCTCTCTCTCTCACATACACACAGTAATCCCACTTCCCAAATAATAATCATTTAACATCAGAAGACTTGGCCACTCGTCATCACCTTTGTGAAACTCAACAACTGAAGATCATATTTCACCACCTCCTTGCACATTTTTTTCTTTTAAGGTTTACGAACACCATGATTGGTTCAGAACCACTAATGTTTTGTTCAGTCACCACTAAATATAAACACACACATACTAGTCTTACCTTATGCACCAACTTGCTTCCTACTCAGGTAACAGTTCAACAATAGTCAACTAAGCTAAATGAATAAGATTTTGAGGGTGGGGCACATGTAATGTTATACTTTTGGATCCATTTCTTGTTATTCTGAATAATAACTAAAAATAATAAGCAAACACTGATAAACAGTGGACAAGACAAGTTACTATGAAAGCCTCTATACAGTGTTGCAAGACTTGCAGGGAATAGCAACCAAATACCACTCAAAGCATATATTACCATGTTAAAAGGAAGTACATAGTAGAAAACGTAGTCCTGGGTACACAAGGGTCAGAGTAGAGAGGAACCTAAAATGAGATGGACATCTCTGAATCTCCTTCGATCATAGATCTGTTCAAGAAAGGCTGACCTTGATTTCAACAAGTAATGTAATCAGATCCTAAAAGTAATACTGCAAGTACTTCAGATATCTAGAGTTTCTGGGAAATTGTACATTATTAACTAAGCTGGATTTATAAGAATTATGAATATGATGGAAATATGATCAGGAAATGTGGTTGGGGGTTGTGTGTTTAAATGAAAATTAATGTTAATCACAAGAGTAAATAACGAGAAAACTATCAGTCACACCACGCCCACTTGTTAATAGCCAAGTGTCATCATACAGACAACCACAAACAGTCTTAAGACAAACAAGACATTTTAACTGTTGAACATAAGTGACACGATACCAACATGATACCAGGGTATGCATTTCTGGTCCACAAGTTAGTCATAATTTTCTTTTGATTAGATCTTGCACATTTACTGAAGTGCTTGTACTCACACATCCTTACACACTCATGCACAAACATGTGGTTTTGTGAGTAGGTGTAGCTTTAGCTTCCATATTCCATGTTGGCATGGGTTAGGTGATTTGACTCAATCTGACAGGACAGTGAACTGCATCAAGCACCAATGCCTGGTGTTAGGAAAGTCATCTGGCTTTAGAACCCAAGCCAAAAACAACCACATTGTAGAGAGCTGTTGCATGTTACTAGCACCAGTGAGGTTGCCAAGTAGTTTGCAAGACTACGATAGGATAGGAAAAGGTGCTTTGCTGTAAAGAAGATACATAGTTACCCCAGGTGAAAAAGGGGGCAGTGTGTGTATATACACACACATTTTTTACAGTTGTTTTTCCATGCTTGCTTGAGTTAGATGGGTTCTTTTCCAACACAGTATCTCACCATTTGTTACATTCTTTTACCATCTTCCGTCCATGTTTTCCTTTATCTTCCTTTTCTACAGTCTCCTTTCAAATATCCTGGCACTTCTCCAGCCATTTGCTTTCCTCTATACACCTCACATCTGTATAAACATGTCTTTGCTCTTACGACTGATTTATAATTTGTACCATGTCATTCATGCAAGCACACATTACATTTCCAGGGAAGCATGCTTGCTTCATTTCCAAGTCTACACAACTTCTGTGTTTGATACATCCTCTCACAGTAAAGTGACGTCCCACTTTATACAATACACACAATATATATATATATATATATATATATATATATTACATTTTTATCTTTCATGCTTAAAGCCAGGCTAAGCTAACTTTTGATATGAATGCTAATTTGTAGAAGTCTGAAACAGGACTTCAACAAATTTTATTTCACAAATTATTATAGTAAAGGTAGGCAGTATATTGTTGAGCAACCCCTATCAGTTTTATAGCATAAAGGTTGGTAATCATACCAGAATTTTTACCCTGTCTATACCAAACTCCGGTCTGTTCTTGGGCCCATGTGATATACAAAAGCAATGCAATGTTTAGGCCCTTTTTAGAACTAGTATTAATTAACAAGGGAACTTGTAATACCTTTTGCAAACTTGCTCAATGCAGTAAACACTAGGAAGTAACATGCACAGCACACTCACAACAATAGTGACTGGCTGGCTACAACATCAAATCAAATGTATTCAGAATATGGAGGAAAAGGTTTTTGTAGATGAGTAACATCTTTAAATGCTAAGCATTCAACCATAAAGTGAAGCAAAAATAACATGAAGAACACTGATCTAACACCTGTAACAAGTCAATTACGCCATTCTGATGACACACCTGCAGAGCCAACACATACTTTGATACTATTTTTCTCTGAGAAATGATCCACAAAAGCAAAAAAAAAAAAAAACCCAAAAAACCCACAAACAAGGATATTGACAAACTCAGGAAGTAATGCAAACAAAGATGTATATTGGCATGACATACGGTGATAAGAATTGACAGGTCACTGTGAGAGCCGACATTAGCAACATTATTATTATTATTATTATTACTATTATTATTAAGCCAGAGAAATGACAGAAACTGCAGGATTAAATGCCCCGAATCATTTACTTGCGTTCCTTTATATTACTGAGTCATACTTAACATGAAAAAGAAGCAAGTACTGGGAAAATATAGGAAAGTCAAACCAAATGACTACATTAGCCACTCCAGTTTTTAAAAAAAAATTATGTCAAGAAAAAAGATAACAAAAATTTATAATTTTTAATAGCTTTGAGTTCCTGTATTCCTCTCTTGGTAACAGAATTTATGCATGGAATAAACACTTTCAAATCATCATAAAGAGATGAAAGTGCTTTGTAAAGAATACAAAAAACCTTTTGCACTAGGTAATAACGCAGATTCCATGAATTCAGGGGAAACATTTCTTTTTCTCCAAAAATTACATAAAATACAATAGAAGGAAAGGAAATGGTTAGGAGACATTTTCAATTGCCAATGAAATGAAATAGTTGTATAATCAAAACAGAAGAGCTAAAAGTAATTAGTGGAACAATTTGTATTTTGGACAACCCTCTGACTGTCAGATGTAAAAACATGAGCAGAAAACAAATACTAAACCGAATATTAAAATTGGGATTTCTACATTTAACCATAAACCTTCAAAGACAAAGCATCCGTATGAAAAAGTAAAACCACAACTAGAGAAAGCCAAGACGATTCCACATGGTTTGCAAGTGAAACATAAGCAGTAAATTGTCTGTTGTTGCAATGGTGGAGATGACAGCATTGGAAGTAAGACGGAGAAATGGAGGGAAGAAGAGATAGAAGCAGATGTTGCAACCAGTGTTGAGGCGGTAACAGTGAAAGATAGGAGGGAGAGAAAAAAAAGGGACAAAAAGAAATGCTAATGAATTGATACAGAAGTATATGCACATGCATGTGTACATGTGCACACATATATAGACACTCTTAAAACTGTAAGAGTTTGTTCAGGTGAGGCTGTTGGTACAACGCAAGGTAATGGTGGTGGTGGTGGTGGTAAATAGTAAAGTTGACAGCAAACTATTAATTTTTGTAGCCAAATTCTGAAGGAAAAAAAAAAACATGATTTAGTGTTGCCTTGGTGCAAATAACTTGTCAAGTAATGTCATTGCTGTCACACCATTACCAACAACAAAAAACAGCCATCAGAAGCAAACAACACACTACCACCTTCCATTATTATATCTCTTATTTTCTTTCTCTTCATCTTTCTATCTTTTCATGTGAATTCTAATCTCTTGTTCTTTCTCTTTATATTTTTCTTCATTCCTTATTATAAACACCAACACTGCCGCTGCCATCCATACAACCATAACTATCAGGTTTCTTTTAATTTTTTTATAGCTATTTGAGTTGCCTCCCTTTGCACAAATCAAAAGGTATGTAGGTGGGTGGGAACATTCTACTCTATCAATATTCCCAATCACATGATTCTGGGTTCAGTTCCACAGTGTGACATCTTGGGCTAGTGTCTACTACAGCCCCGCCATCATCATCATCATTATTTAATGTCTGTTTTCCTTGCTGGCATGGGTTGGATGGTTTGACCAGAGCTGGCAACCCATAGAGCTGCACCAGGTTCCAGTTTGATTTGGCTTGATTTCTATGGCTGGATGCCACCGGCACAAGGGCCGGTCCAGCGGTACTGGCAATGGCTGTGTGTATCATTATATTTGTGCCTGCCTCCCAACATCACTTGACAACCAGTGTTGGTTTGTGTATGGCTCTGTAACTTAGCAGTTTGACAAAAAAGACTAAGGGAGTAAATGCCAGGCTTTGAAAAACTATAAGTACAGGAGTTGATCTATTCGGCCAAAACCCTTCATCCTTTCAGGGTCGATAAATTGAGTACCAGTTGCAAACTGGGGTTGATCTAACCAACTGGCCCCCTCCCCAAAAATTTAGGGCTTTGTGCCTAGAGTAGAAAAGAATTATCCAGGTAAATTAACTGTACCAATAAACTTCAAGAAGTATTATGGTGGTGGTCAGAGACCAGTGACTCAGCATTTCAGTAAATTGTCAAGTTTTTATAAAAAAACAACAGAAAAAACATTCCAAATATGAATCTATTTCTGCAGTTCTAAAAACCTAATACTATATACAAATGAAGATACATCAGAGGCAAGAAGATTGAGTTTGGACTTGATATATATTCAGTGAAAAAGTGTTCTGAATCAAACTGGCTGGAATCAAACTCATAACCATATAATCATGAGCTAAATACCCTAAACACACCATGAATCAAACCAAGAATGGGTGCTGTGTGGCAGTTCAATCCCTGCCAGTGGTGGACAAATGACTAACATGATAAACAATGAAGCAGGATTTTTCCAATTGCTTATATTTTTGGGTTAGAAATAAACTTTAATGAACATAATTGCATGAATTACTGTCTTAAAACAAAACAGTCAACTGATAATTAAAAATTGGTTGCAAGCTTTTATTTTGGGTTTTAAGATTCCAGGAAAGAAGGATAGTGATGGGAAGGAAGGTACAATCAAAAACAGTTCGGTATCAGTAACATGGTTTCAAATACCATGTAGGAGGTAACAAGTACAGCAAACATGTATATTAAGTCTTTATACATGACACAAACATTCACATGGCCCCTAACCTAAATTCAACCCTTATACATGCACAAAAATATTTATTCTCAAATTCATATCCTTGCTATTATGCAAAAAGGTCGTAAGTCCAAAAGGTTGCTTTTTCAGAAAACAAAATATAGTTTCACCATTCCATAGCAAAACTGCTGTACTATGCTTTGACAATTTTTGATATCTTGGCATATGAAGCAGCTGGAGATACAATAGATTGACCAAAAGAACCAGCTATTGCAAGCAAAAATAAATATTGGAAAAAAAAAAAAAATGCATTTGGCCAAATTTGGACATATCATAGTTTAACATAATAGCAACGAATGAATTTTGGGAAAATTCAATGTGGTAAATACTGTTTCACGTAATGAGATTGAAAGCAGAATTAGTCCTGTGGTGCAGGGCCCAATATTTTCTTTACTATTTTATCAGTTCAAGTCTAATTTGAGAGAAAATGTTTGACTAGAGCATTATATTTGTCCAGACATTATTTCACACATAGAAACCAAAATTAGCCATTGACTGGCATTTATACTTTTGCTTGAAACTGAAAATAGGTTAGTGTTACATCACTAACATGCAACCATAAGGACATAAGTGTGAATGTATTTGCTTATACAATGGCATATAAACTCAAAGATGATGATCAAGCAGATTATAGCTGTTGCAAATTGGTAAGGTGTCCCCATGTGTCTTCAGAGGAATGAGCAATATTGCAAACAGAATTAAGTGCCTAGTAAAAAAAGATAACCTCTAAAGCTACAGAAATATTATGAATATGCAACACATTGCTCTAGAGCTAATTTACCTATCAGAATACTGCACTTCTTAAAGATCTAACTGATGTAACAAACGAAACCTACACTCCGAGACATTGTGATCAGTAATCATTGGTTTTCCTCATATAATTTGAAGTGTATAAACTATGTGTAATTACTTTATACTGCCATCACTCCTCCTTATTCTTGCAGACTAAGGGAGGACAGCCAAGTCTATGAGTACAAAGTAACTGAAGTTAAAGGGGTCAGTTGCATGGCCTTGAATTGAGAGCTTACTACAGCCTGTATATAACTTGCCACTACCTGCATTAACTGAAAACAAGCACTGGTCACAACTGGGTACAATATTAGAATCAGTATGAAACCAGCTTTCCATGATAGATTTAACTTATAGAGTATATAACCATGTCACCATTTGTAAATCTGAAAAAATGCACATACAAAAAGAAAAAGATCTAAGTGTTAAGTTGAGTATGTGGTTATGAAGTTCACTTTGTAAAAACAATTGCATTCCACCATAGAATTGAATTAGCCAATGTCTTAGGAGTGAAATTTGATAGACAGAAATTGCACACCAGAATGCAGCATATAATTTAGGCATATATAATTGGTACTTACTAACTAGAGGAAAATAATTCAATGCAAGAAAGAGTTTATTGTTTAGAATTTGAGGCACAGGCATAGAATAGGCATCACTGTGTAGTAAGAAGTTTGCTTCCCAACCACATGGTCCTGAGTTCAGTCCCACTGCGTGGAACTTTGGACAAGTGTCTCACTATAGCGTTGAGCCAAGCCTGTCGTGTGTGTGTGTGTGTGTGTGTGTGAGTATATATGTATGTGTTCCCCACCACCACTTGACAACTGGAGTTGGTGTGTTTATGTCCCCCGTAACTTAGTGGTTCAGCAATAGGAAATGATAGAATAAACACCAGGCTTAAAAAAAAAAAAGAAAATACTGGGATAATTCCGTTTGACTTAAATTCAAGATACTGCCCCAGCATGGCCGTGGTCTAACGACTAAAACAAGTAAAAGATATGAATATTAGGGCAGTGTTAAATTAAAATAACCATCTATGTAATGCACTTAATGTATACACAGTTGATAGGCCAACAATTACAGTATTTGCCCCGAGATAGTATCTTTTAAGGACTTACAGAGTTAAAAACACAAATATAAGAGAGAAAAAAATCCATCCCAGCAGCAGTAGTCAGCAAGGGTGCCAGATGTATTTTGGCCTTTTCAATGGTGTATACACACAGTCAGTCACATGCTTCAGCAAGAATTCATCATCTCTGATACAGGAGAATGTGAATAAAATATTCACTGATTTAATGAATAGTGATCCATAAGAGATGCTATCTCAAGGCAAATACTGCAGCAACTGACTTATTGATGGTGTGCATACATTAAGCATGCTATTTATATATGTGTGTGTGTGTGTGTGTGTGTGTAATCTTTTATTTCAGTCATTTGACTGCGGGAGTGCTGGGGCACCCCCTTGAAGAATTTTAGTCAAATGAATTGATCCCAAGATTTAATTTTTAAGCCTGGGACTTATTCAGTTGGCTTCTTCTGCCGAGTTACAGAGATCTAAACCAATACCAATTGTCAAGTGCTGATGGGGAACACACACACACACACACACACACACACAATGGGCTTCTTCTAGTTTACACCTACCAAATCTACTCACAAGGCTTTGGTTAATCCAAGGCTATAGCATAAGATATTTGCCCAGGATGTCACACAGTGAAACTGAACCTGGAACCATGTAGCCGGGAAGCAAACTTCTAAACAGTCATACTTGTGCTATATGTATGTATATATGTATGGCTGTATGATCAAGAATTTCACTTTCTAACCACAGCTTAACACTTAGGGAAAGTGTCCCCCTACTAAAGTCCCAGACAGGTAGGTGATCTGCCAAGTGAATTTGGTAAAAATGAGTGTGTATGTGTATCTTGGACTTTTTGCTTGTCACTGTTTACACAGAATGGGAATGTTTACATTTCTGAAGGACAGGACAACCATTTGCCTAGCACTTTCAAAGTCCTGTGAATAAATAAAATCCCTGACTTGCAAACCAAGTGAGCATTAATGACAGGAAGACTGACCATGAAATCCTGCCTTCAAATCAGTTCCTGTCCAACCCAGGCAAGCAGGGAAAATTGGATGTTAAAATGAATAATAATGGTATATAAGACAGAGTCATTATAAAATCCTAATGCAATTTTAAATTTTTCTAACTATTTCTGTAAATGATAAAATTAGTCCATAAAGAATATTTAGAAAACCGATATTTCTATTTTACTTTTGTTTATTTTTAACATACTACATTTTCAACTTCATTTTATTGGGACATGTAAAGATGGAAATTAATTCAACTAAATCTTATTCTATAGATGATTTTCAGGCTAGGAATAACTAATGTAATTCAGGATGTAACTGGAAATTAGATGCCAAACATATTTCTAGAACTTCAAGAGCACATCGAATTTTGTATACATGGTAATGATAGGTTTATGCCGAAAGTTATTCTTAGGAATAAATCTGTTTTAATCTCTTTTAAAATGTAATGAATTCTATTCTTTATCCCTTTCTGCACATACAATTATTATTCAAATTAAAATTACACAAGCATTTTATCAATCCTATTGTACATTATATGTGGGTACAAAAATACTTTTTAGAATTTACGTTTTGAGTTAATTCCCTTTATAACAAAACCATTTAACTATTCTAAACAGGGATTGATTAAATATCAGACTAAGCACTTACAAATGACACCCAAGAATGACTACAATACCAATATTGACACCAGTAATAGAAAAAAAAAAGAATAATATATATATATATATATATATATATATATATGTCTTGGAAATACAACAGTAGGTCATAAAAAAGTTAACTGATAAACGTTTTCTATTTCTTTGTGGATTGTGGATCATTTGGCTAACTGGATAAACTCAGTGGCTAGAAAAGGAAAGGTGAGGAGTCTAAATATCAAAGGAAATGGCATCAACAGCATGTTGACAGCAAGAGAACACAGTTGACATGGTATCAAGCAGAGAGAGGGGCAGGGTTGGAGGTGTACATAAAGAAAGAAAAAAAATTGCTTCAGATGACACATTTCCCATAACTTACAAATAGGTTTATGAGGAGGGGGAGAATTACATGTTAATGGCATCTATTTAAAGGAGGGGAGAAAAACACAGCAGGATGAGGAATCTGGTACAACGAAAGCAAAATGACATTGGTATAGTCCATACAAGGATGAATTAGAATGGAATGATAAATTAGAAAGGGGGGAAAAAAATGTTTAAAAAATATATTCAGATACACGTTATATTGTACAGGAATTTCAGTGACATTACTGGTGGGTGTGAGATAATTAACCACATTGAAGCACTGCCTTCATATGAACTTATTTTTTTTATTCATACACTAATCGAGGATTTATTGGAAAAGACGTTCTGTGTATTTAAACTAAGTAGATGAGGAACTAATGTGTTAGAGAGGGAGAGAGAGACTCTCAAAGGACAAATTAAGCTTTAGAAATACTCACTAAACATGTGGAAGTGGGGAGTATGAAGGTCATGGCCGGAATGTCTTTCATCAGAGGCTTACATGACAAGGGTTGATTTTTAAAATGGGAGTGGGAAATATGTTCTGAATCCTAAATCTGCAGTGGTTGCTAAGAGGAGCAGCTTACCATCTCGGTTACAGGAACAAGTTCGAAATTTTTCTTGGTTCCAAAAGAAGAACCAATGACCAACCTTTTAAAAAGGTCTCAGAGAGGTTACTAAAGCTAACATTACATCAATATGGCTTTTGCAGATGAAATGTATATGGATAGAGTTAAAGAGGGTGTCATTCCTGAGAAGGAATAGCCGGATACAGAATGGGCGACTGGATGCTTAAAAGAGGGAGCACAAACAGAGATTAGTTGAAGGATATGAGAGCATGATGTAAACTGTTCTGACAACTGGTTCATTTATACTGATGGGTCACATTCAAACAATGGAACAGGATTTTGGGCAACCTGGACCTTCCAAAATACAAATATGAAGTTCAGACTGCATTATAAGTTTTGTACTATTTCATGCAGAGTAGTGAGGAATGATATCTAGATTTTGCCTAAGAGATATATGAAAAAAAGGATTTTCTATTTACTAAAATAGTTTATGAAACCTGGAGCTATTTCAATAAAAATTTAGATCATTCTTCTAAAAATAGATATTTAGTGAAAAATAATAAACAAGTAACAAAGATTTAGACACCTGGTGACACAAGTATTAAGGGAAGCAAGAAAGAATTAAAAACAAGAGGAATAAAAAAAGAAATAGATAAAGGCTGTGTTCCAAATCTATCCCAATTTAAATCATTCAACAAAAGCATAATTAGTCAAAGATGGAAAAAATATTGGGAAGAATCAAGATATAAACTATGAAACATTAATCCTCCATTATCTTAGATTTATCAATGTATAAAATCTATCAGATACTAAGTAAGTTTAAAGACTTTGCTGGCATTGAATGGGCCATATTCCTTTGAACTACATCCTACAAGTCATTTCGAATGCTCTGTAAGATCTTGAGACTTTTCACAAATCTTATGGCATTATCTGAGAGGAAGGACATTTAAAAACTTTTAAAAGACTACAAAGGTGACACATCACCAACCATAAAAAGGATTTACCAACCATAAAAAGGATTTACCAACCATAAGTAAGTTCTTCCAATTCATGGAAGCTATTAAAAAATTCAACAAAAACATCTGTTCTTTATCTGTACTTTCTCTTTTAACAGTTATTTTTTAAATATATACAGGGGACAATGTATTATACCATAAGTACAGTATGGCTGAATGGTTTAAGAAGTTCACTTTGCATGCATCTACAAGGTTCATGGTCCAATCTCACCATGTGGCATCTAAGGCAAGCGTCCTTTTCTATAACCTTGGGCTGACAGGTACATGTGAGTAAAACTGGGCAACCATAAGCTGTAGAGAAGTTTGTAGAATGGATTGTAACTAATTGAAAGACACAACACTTGTCACATACTGTACCACACTGATTCTGCCTAAGAACAATATTAAGGGTGCCTATGTCTGTTGAATGCTAATTAAATGAGTGGATAATTCAACTGTTCAAACTGAATCCTTGTCCTCAACTGACAGAGATCCATCGTCAATCAATATATACCTTTCTCAGTCTTGCCATGGTTTACCAGCTTTATACAAAGCTTAAATTGATTAAATAAATAGGTGAAGGAGTAAGTAGGTGTTCAGAGAAGCAGAGATAAACATAATGCTTGCTTTTCACTCCCAGATGGTAAACTAACAAGGTCACAAGACTTGGTAAGTATATTTTCTTCTGAGTAATAAGTATTTTATCATGTCTTAGGTCAAAGGTTAACTTTTATATCAACATGTCAATGTTTCTATAAAAAAAATAATTTCAGGTAACAGTAACTTATCACTATAGTATTGTGATCTCTCTATCATTCGATGGATCTTGTACAGTAACATACCCACCCACAACCAAAACTAATAAATCAACACTGCCCACTCTTATTACACCCATAAAAGCTAACTTTTTAAGAGCTGATCTCCTTACCTTACACCTACCTGTCAATCATTAATACTTTGGAGCTTTCTTCTCACACAGTTATCATCCCTAAATCTCGCCTGACCACCAAACAAATGCAAAGTGACCAGATTCACAAAATAAACTAACAGCTATTTGATATTTATCACCACAGACCACTACATCAACAACTAAAGATTTACAAGTACTCTGCTTTTACTGTTTATATTTCACAACAGAATTATCAACACAAAACACAAGCTAACTAAAGAGTCTCTATGAGATCTCTCAACCTGCTAAAAATATCACTCAAATTTCCCTTGAATCACACTCTACCATATAAAAACATTGGATAAAGTAGTCTGGGTAAACAAGGTGTTTGATCACAGATCTTCACTTGAGAGCTTAGAGCTAAAGAACAAAAATATACATGGTTATCTAAAAACTCTGTGCATCGATTTAAAAGCAGAAAATCTATTTTACTTCATTTCTAAGACCTTCTTCATCTATTAACACTAAGTCTACTCAATCAACCAATATTTATTTACCCAATGTAAGTATGACAGAGTGATTTGACAGTTTTCCTAATTGAACAGATCAACACTGACTTCTGCACTGCAGAACAACAAAACCAGTAGAAGTTTTGAGAACCAGCTGATTACAGCAGTAAGTTGCACCTCCCCCTTTGAATCTATTTAGCAGCACGAGTCCAAACATATTGGCCATATGGATACAGCATAGATAAATGTTGCCCACTGACGAATATTATTTATTGGTTGAAAGACTGTGTGTCTGTACGCATGCACATTCTATGGGGAAGCATGAGTTCTGATGTTTCAGCCAGAGGCCCTCCTTAGAAATGAAAGAATTTTTTATTCAGTCTCATGAAACGCAAACATAATTTCACAAACCTGAATTTCTTTTTAATTTTTTTAATTATTTTTTTAACACAGAGCATCACTTGTTTGGCCAGCTTACACTTTGATAATTCCTTCTGTATTTGACACAAGACCAGCAATTCTAGGGGTAGTGGAGAAGTCAGTAACGTCAACCCTAGTACTAAACTGGTACTTATTTTATCAATCTCCAAAAGACGAAAGGCAAAGCTGACCTCAGCAGCATTTAAACAGCAAAAAGAAATGCTGCCAAGCCTTCTGAGTAACAATTCTACCAGCTCACTACCTTCACTTTAACAAATAACCCCTAAATTAAAGGCACCAATACAAAGAATTTAGGACTAGACTCTTTTCACAAAAGAATCATCAAATGAACATTTAACCCTTTCATTACAAACCTTGCGGCCGAAACCGGCTCTGGCTCTGTAGTACAAATGTCTTGTTTTCATAAATTTTGAATTAAAATCTTCCACCAAACCTTAGTCACAATTAATGTTCCTAACACTAGATTGATGATAACTAAGCTATTTTACTAAATTCTTTGTTATATTTAAAATAATTGAAAGAAACACAGAGAATCTCAAAATAAATACAGTAATGATGAATCTCAAAATAAATACAGTAATGAAAGTGTTAAACAAGTTTTATAATCATTTTGCCAATATATTAGGTGTTAAGAGAATTTAAACAGAAACTTAATACATTTTTGACCGAGTTTAGTAAATAGGTTATTGGGGAAAACCATATTATACACCTTAACAGTTTAAAAAGAAACTGTATATATTGCAGTCTCATATATACACCCAAGTTCAAAGTAACTAAAACCAGCTTCAGCAACCTCAATTGCAGAAGGAAATAGGTGCTGGAATGGAAAAGAGGTTCTTGTATTCTAGGTCGTTTCTGAGACAGGAAAAGTGAGATGGACAAAGAAAGAGAGGGGGAGGAGAGGACAGAGAAAGAGAGGGGGAGGAGAGGACAGAGAAAGAGAGGGGAAAAGCGAAAGAGGGAAAGAGAGAGCAGGCGAAAGAGAGAGCGCGGGAGAGAGAGAGACACACACACACACACAGGGAAAGAGAGAGAGACACACACACAGGGAAAGAGAGAGAGACAGACAGACAAAGAGTGATGTAAACAAAGAGATACAATGGGTGAGCAATAAAAATTAGATAACAAATATATAGCACACGGCTGCTGCAGTGAGCAGTCTGCAATGATAAAGCTTTCACACAATGAAAGTTGAGACAGTTCAATAGGAGCTCGTTTGAAATATACTTTAGCCTCATACGAATCAATATGAACAAGATGGAAGGTGAGAATTCCCAAGATCTGAAGACCAGAGCTGTTTAATAACTAATATTTCATTAAGTACAACCACTTTACTACCTACGTCTCTGAATTTCCTATACAATAAGGTAATGGATTACACCAGAGAAATACACATTCAACAGGGTCACCTCACTTTGTAGGTCTTCATTTATACCACATTTCAATTCATAAAATTTCTTCAATCATCTTCAGCTGCCATGTTCTACATCCAAACTGACTGAACGAGAACACTTTAAAAGCAATGGTCTTTGAAAAAATTTGTCACAGATTGCATTGTTGACCTGACCTTTGGAAGCAACAAAATCTCCCAGCAAATCGCAGGAAATCACAATTTTTTTGTTTAATTCCATCATTTTCCCATGTTACAAATACACACTCTAATACCATACAAAGATATATCCATGAAATCACTACATTCACTCTTTCTATGTCTAACGCCATGGATACTATGAACGTTAAAGAGTAAATACACTTAGAATCAAGAGCTCTTATTCTATGTAGGACATGCAAAATGAGTTTTAATAATCACCAACATTGTCAATAATGTAATAACCGATTAACTCAACAGTTAAGTAACAGGTTTCCAACAAACATAGTTTCATCATATTGAGTCTCACTTTCTTTAGATGTGCCTAAGACTTGTCTAAGAATGGCAAGAACAGGCTAGCAAACACTTCCAATACTGTAAACAACAACAGACTAATTTTCCAAATGTTGCTTGAAATGGTAGCATTAACTTTGAGTAATATATCAAAGAAAGAAAACAGTTTAAAATCTATTTAGTTGACAGCTGCAGTAACTGTCACAGATGGTGCCTCAAACTTTGTAGCTATAGAAAGAGAACGTTCTACCTCAGATCAGTCAACCCGATGTGATCTCAGGGCTGTAGAGGTGTGAACATCCAGTCTTTTCAAATAGTTTATCTTACACCATGTTATACAAGAAATCCTTCTAAACAGAAGAGTGTGATCTGAAAGTGATGTAGCTATTTCTAGCATGTTGAACAGTCATGTAGTGGCTTCCTCAATGGCTTGTATTGCAAAACATTTCCAGCTCCAGTAATTACATAATTATCTAGAGACGATCCTTAATGATTTAACAGTATCATCAAGGCTCACCATTAGTAATTTATGGTTCTTACACTCCTTTCTTGTATATTTCTAAGAATAAATTTGATCAGATATTGCTTTGAAATAAATGAAGTCTCATCGTCAAGAGTAATTTTGATTTTTTACAAAAAAAAAAAAGGCCAATATTTTATCCCTTTGTAAAGATGGTAGTATAACTGAATAATTTGATAAATTACAAGTATTTATTTTGATTGACTCAAATAGGATTTAAGCTGAAGATGTGAAGGAATGAAACCCAATAAATATTCTAACAAAACAAGCCTGATGCTCTACCATTTCAGCCAACAGGTCTATCTACCCCACTAACAATGAGGAAGACTAAGATTGACTTGCAATACACAAAAGCCAAATCACCTCCAAATAACACTACTAACAAAAATAAAAAATAAAATGGATACAATGTAATGTAGTCTTAGATATATCACCTGAATAAAAGAAAAGTTGATCACAGTTGGAATATGCTTGATCATTGGTCTGCTGGATTAGAGATGACCTATGGCTAAACAACAACTAGCCACAAGCCAGAATTTTTATAAAAAGAAACAAATGCAAAAAGAAAATGCACATTAGTGTATAACACTATAACCAGAGTATAAAGTTTGATGAACCTAACTCAATTGCACAAGTGGAGACTTCTATGAATTAAGTAAATAAAGAATGAGGATAAACTGAAAACAGAAATTCAGAGAAACCTTACTAAAGACAAACTAGGAAGTATTTATTCCACAACTATTATAATACGGCTTTCTTAATGAGTAATTGTTTTTTCTAGTGGTCCTAGATGATATCACTACAGTAAAAGGCTTAGGCATAAGCAGTTCTTTCTATGGAAGATTAAGGACAGACTTAAAATTTAAAACATGTATAAATGTTATAATTCTTAAGACTGACACTAATCTTAAATATAATATTAAGTATGTATTCAAACTGTTAAAAAAACAAAAAAAAACAACAAAAAACGATTTTTCAAGACAAAGCTAAAAATTTGTTTCATTTTCTTAATTCATTTTTTTTCAAATAGTTATTAAATAGCTTTCGATTTTGTTCATTTCATAACACAAATAGCGGAAATGCATCGTTTTCCCTGCATAAGTGGACCATTGTGGTTCATTGCTTTATCAACTAATATCACTGCTGCATCTAACAGGGATAAAAATACACACTTGTGTAATGAAAAATGCTTTTTCTTAAATGTAAATAAAAAAAAAAAAAATAAAAAAAATCAATTTTTAAGAATTATCTCTATGTGTGGGTGTATGCACAAATACAAATATAAACGTAATTGCTAAAATTAATACACACATTGCAGTTTACAAAGAGGGAAAAGTACTCAATACTTGTAGCAGAGCATGTTCACTTGGGGTCAGTGGGGACAGACGACCTTGATGATTCAGCTCACCACTAATCGGTTTCGATATGCGTGACTGTTCAGGTCACAACAAATAAACCAACAACGCATGAATAAGATAGTTTAATTGTTGGATCGATTTTATTTTCGAAGCTGGATATTGTCTACACTCATGGTCAGGTTTTCATTCTTTTTTTCTTTTTTTTTTTGCTTTTTCTTTTTGTCAGTCACACAAACTGAAGCAAAAAAGGGCACAGCATAATGATATTAGCAAGATTTGAACCTACAGCCATGTAGCAAATAGTCCAGCACATCCTCTAGTTTTAGCTAATTCAATTTTTATACATTGAGTTTAGCCAGGTTACATAAAAATAATGGAGGTTACTATAAAAGTTTTATCAAAATAAGCAAGCAAAGTGATAAATGCATTTAAAAATAAAAATACGATTTAAAAAGATAAGAACTAAATTTTTATTGTAGTTTTCTTTTTGAAACAAATGCTTAAACAAGAGAGAGAGAGAGAGAGGAGGATTTACGTGAAAAGAGTAATCACTTCTAGAACAATCTGGCTAACAACGCTTAGTTGTTGAATGTTCGTCAGTAGATATTTTTCACTCGCCAAATAGATAATTCAGTCATTATTAAATATCGCCAGTAGTAACTGCTGCAACAACCAGTATGTTTGCATCTTACTCCCACACAAATAACGAAGCAGTACTGAACTGATAGCGCAAGAGGAGCATTGCTGTAACAACCGAGTAGTTATTGCTAATTAGCTGCCATTAAAAAGGCATGAGAAAAAGAGGGGCTTCTCTAACTAGAGTTGGAACAGGAGAGTATGGTTCAATTTTGTACAGTATTTATTCATCCCTCTTCATTCTAAGTTCAAATGCTGTGTGTACCAACGACGTGCTAGTGTCCACTTGATCAACCAGACATGCCTTTGCTTCGAAACTGACCTAACGCCTTAGGAAATCTATTAAACAGGCTGAGGACCTTTACAAGTAATTAGTCTTTAGGTATGTCAGTGTTAACATAGTTAACAAGAGCGTTAAACAGCTAATTAGAAATTAATGTGTAGTACGAGTGAAGGGGGGAGGGACTGAAAGATGGGGGAGGGGATTGGAGGAGGAAAGAGAGAAGGCGATAAATAGGTTAACAGCAACAACCTCATGCAAAGAAGGCCAAAAATCTAGCTAGACATAAATGGTGAAGAAAAAGGCATTTGTGCATAACTAGTTTTTATTTTACCAGATAAAAAAAAAAGAAATATATCTACATATGCTTCAGTCTTATTCTGGCTTCATCTGTAAACCCTGGCCTTCACTGTATTTGCTAAAGCAGTGAGTAGAATCGGTATGAAGAAACTATTTAATTCAGAGATACCATTCTCATGAAATATAGGATGTTTAATGCTCTCAACTATCCCCCAAATGACGTATATGGGTAAGGGTTTTTATTATTCTAAGAGCTCAGTATTCACCCATATTGCTAACTTAATTAGCTATACCTGTTGACTTGGCTTTATTATATGCAGTAATATCTACAAACACTTTCTTCCAAGATTCAGATAAACAAGTGAACACCTATGCAATTTACAAACACATATATTCGTTAAGGACCAGGACCACCTAATCTGCCTTAAATGACACCCTACAACTTCAATAAATAAACATGTTGGACATATTTAGTACTGGATATATTAAGTCATCCCATAAGTTCTGTCCGATTTTACTTTTTTTAAAAATTGAATGAAATTTAATAGTATTTTAGAATGTCTAATGGAATTAAAAATTATTTTTATGCATTTGTGTACATTTAAACAAATTAAATATTATTTTACAGAATAAGAGAATTAAAATTTCTTTGATTAAAACCCTTTCTAACATGGAAGTGTCCAAAGACCATTTGAGGCACATAATGCTTTATGAGTACAAAACAGGGAAACTCTGCAGCCAAAGCGACTCGAAACATACACTCAGTTTATGGGAAAGAATGCTCGACTCAAAGAACTTGCAGAAGATGGTTTGCAAAATTCAAAAGTGAAAATTTCAGCCTCGAAGATGAAGATCAAACAGGATGTCCAGTTGAGTTTGATGATAAGCTCCTTGAGGCATTACTTGAAGAAAATCCTGCATTATGAGTTGAAGAATTGGCAATAAAGCTCAGTTGAAACCTTACAACTGTTCATTGTCATCTTCAACAACTTGGAAAGGTTCCTAAACTTCGAAAATGGGTGCCTCATGAATTGTCCGAAAGCAACCACAACTCCAGAGTTGACAACTGCTCTTCTCTCCATTCTCGCAAACTCATTTCATCCTTTTTGGATAGGCTTGTGACTGGTACGAAAAATAGATCTTCTATTGAAATATTAAACGTCGTAAACAGTGGCTTGGTAAAAAGGAAAGAGCTCAACCACAAGCGAGAAGGGAATTTCATGGGAAAAACGTTCTTCTCTCTATCTGGTTGGATTGCAAAGGAGTAAATTCACTTTGAATTGTTACCATCTAATGCAACAATCAATGTTCAAGTCTACTGTCAGCAATTAGAGCGTTTGAACCAAGCTTTGAAGAAAAAAATACCCGCTTTAGTGAATCAAGGAGTGATATGTTTCATTAGGACAATGCACAACCCCACACTGCAAAGATCATATCACAGAAGATCGAAGAGCTTGGTTGGGAAAAAATTCCTCATCCACCTTATTCTCCCGACCTTGCTCCTTCAGACTACCATTTGTTTCGTAGTTTACAGACATTTAGGGGACATAACTTTTGCAAGACAGGAGGAGGTCGAAACTGACATTTCAGAGTTCTTCGCTTTGAAACCAAAAGAGTTTTACATTGATGGGATTAAAAAGCTTGTAAATAGATGGAAGGAAGTCATAGATAATCAGGGAAAGTACATTGATGATTAAATTTAAATTAAATATAACATTTGATCACTTGTTTTCTGTATTCAAAATTCGGACAGAACTTATGGGATACCTGATACAACATAAAACAGACTGGACAGTAATGGTCTGATTGCAGGTCTACCAATTCAGGGCTGACCTAAGGATAAACAATAAAAGCAACAATGTTAAGGTCCATAATGACCAACACATACATGCATACAAACATACACACGTTTAAAAAATATATTTCTATGACGGCGAGCTGGCAGGATCGTTATATATAAGGTAACGAGATGGCAGGATCGTTAGCACACCGGGCGAAACGCTTAGCGGTATTTCGTTTGCTGTTACGTTCAGAGTTCAACTTTGCCTTTCATCCTTTCGGGGTCGATTAAATAAGTACCAGTTACGCAATGGGGTCGATGTAGTCGACTTTAACCCTTTGTCTGTCCTTGTTTGTCCCCTCTATGTTTAGCCCTTTGTGGGTAGTAAAAAAATAAATATATTTCTATGACAAAAATGTTGCAATCCATCTTATGAGAGAGAGAGAGAGAGAGAGAGAGAAAGAAAGAAATGAAATGTGGCTGACTTTTCATTGTATGAAAACAATGTAAATGAAAGAATGCCAACAATTCAAGAGAAACCATCCAGCATTTGGGAGAAAACAATTGTCAAGTTTGGAAGGTTACACATCTGGAAATTGAAATGTCAAATTGTGGTGACTCAAGTTTATTTTAAGGGGACAATTGAGCCAATCAGGAAGCTAGAAAAAGCAGCCAAATCTCACTCAAACCACACCCTACTCTCTTGAAAATATGGAAAAAACATAAGAGATAATGTATAGTATGCTTGAAAAAAAAAAAAATGAGGGTGGTCACATCTGGAATGCTTCTGATCACAGGTCTGGTTGATGAGAGATTATTTAGGGCTAAACAAAATGTACTTCCAGCTGAAGAACAAGGCCAAACTTTTTTAAGGAGAATGTGATTAGGTGAATCAAGCATTTCTCAAGAGCATTAACCCTTTCGTGTTCAGATTACTCTGTTAAATGTAATACTTTTTCACTCAAATTGTTTTGAATTAATCATGCATTATCTTATAGCTTTGAGGTTTCAATGATGTGATTGTTTATTTTTAGAATATCAATGTAGGTTAGGTGTGAGAGGCTAGACATCGCCAGTTTGAATATAAAACATGTAGACTATCAGAGCCAGATATGGCCGGTTTAAACGCTTAAAGGGTTAAAGCTCAAGAGAAGTGGATTTGGTTTGAGAAATGAGAATCTGAAACTATGTCAAAGACTCGTCTACAAACTATTGCTGGTGACATAGTTTACGTATTTTCAACATTAGGGGATCAGTTTTAAAACAATTACGATAAAAATGATTAAGGTCGTTAATCTTTGACTCAGAAGTAGTGTCCAGCTTCACCACTTTAATATCAATAAGCCAGGAAATGATTGTTCTGCAGTATGTTTTGGAATTTTAACATTTGATTTTATAAATCAAAAGTGCCAAGCAAACAAAGAACTGGGTCGCCTGACCCCGACAGCTGGGTCATTTGCACAAATAGAATAAGCCTCCAACTATTTAGTCACTAGTTAATCATCAGACTAGAACATAGAACCCACTCGAGAATTAAGATTTTCAACAAAATAGTGAGTGAGAAATGAGCCTCAAGTAAACCACAGAAAATATTTCTCTGCTCTCAAAAGTAGATGATGATAATAAAGAAAAAGATAACCCACATATTTAAGCTGAAAATATTTCAATAAATGGTGACTGCAATTTGTCCAAACAGCAGTCAATTTATTTTCATAGAACACTGAAAAATTTCAACAATCAGGAATGTCAGACAATTAGTTAACAGTAGTGAACACTAGTAGATTGAACAGCTGGCTACTAAACAAAGTCATTAAAGACATTGGTATCTAGATTAGTGAACACAACCATAGATAGCTACTTTGTTAGTTAAGTATCTGTTGTGAAATCTTTTGGGGATTCAGTAAAAATTTGGAATATTTTGATACAATCATATGATTGATGTTTGGAACGTAACTTCGCAAAACCTAAAATACACAAACAAAATGAGGATTCTCATTGTTCATTTGTTTTCATATCAAAACAAGCAATTATTATGGTGTAAATTCTAGGAAATTGTACAAAATTGACAAACTGAAAAAGATGTGTGTGTATGTATGTATATATATATATATATATATATATATATATACATATACATATTTGTTTTGCAAGATTTTTGATGTGAAATAGTGTGTTGAAACAGATGTTGTACTTGGGGATGGTCATATTGCCAGTTTAGCCAATAAAAACACACGCACTGTATATTTGGTGTTAATTTGCTTCAGCTTTATATTACATTAATCTTAATCTTATTTCGGCCAGAGTTCTTTCGTCACACTTCTGTGACCTCATCAGTGGTCCTTTGTTTCCTTCCTTCTTATGTGTGTCTCACCTTGCTAAATATCAGCCATTTTGTATTCCTATTGTATGTGT
>NC_068990.1:87248569-87266175 GCF_001194135.2 Octopus bimaculoides | reverse complement strand
TATATATATATATATATATATATATTGCTTAGTCAGGAGAAGGAAATAGGTGATGACCCACTTCAGTCAGGACCTCCTAGGCAAGAACAAAGGAGAGAGGAAGATGTCCTGAAACTGAAGACCTGGTTTGAGCAGTTACACTAGAGTGGACTCTACTAAAGACACTCAAGATCAACTGGAACCCTCGTCATTGTAACCGACAGAGTGCAATGATTATATATATATATATATATATAAATAAAGACATAGTATAATAGAGGGGGTGTGGGTTCAACTGGTCTGGACAGTATGTTGTGTTTCATATCAATTCAGTTCACTCAGCTGAAACTGAGTGCAACATGGGGGGTGAGGGGGTGCCTTGTGACAAGCATCCAGATCAGGATGGGAGTGGAGCTGCATACTCTCAGTCACTTAATGCTACGGAAACTGGAATGAGCTCCAACCTAATTAACCATCAGCTCAAGAAGACTGAGGTAATATCTTGGATAATAGGAAAGGACACTTAAGAGGCACTCTAACAACAAAGTATCTGCAAGAGAGATGACTGGTGGGCGGCAGGTCATGTGAGTTAGAAAAGAACTTTGTAAAAATTTATATAGTAAAATCTGCCATAACTTTCATAGAACGAAAATACCAGTTATCAAGGTTTCAAAGACCTGAAGAAAAGAGGGGGGGGGGGTTATTTCCTGGATAAGAAAGAGAGAGTGCAAGTGAGTGAGAGTGTACGAGTGAGAGAGTGAGAAAGAGAGTGCGAGTGAGTGAGATTTTGGCACAGTGATAATAATGGCTGGGATGCCATGGAATGTAGGGTGAGTGTAAGGTGTAAAATGCCAATTTAATATGGCTGTTGCCTATCCTTAGGGTACCTTTAAACAATATTCATTTTGTTGTACAAGCATTCAGACCACATCTTCAATCAGTACTCCATACAGGTTTTTTCCTTTAACTGCTCACCTACAAAATGTCCGGGTTGGATATCAGTCACTTTAATTTCAATCTGGGAGAGCTTGGGCGGGTTATAGACACCATACTCACTCCATTAACTAATTTATTTTTCTAAAGAAGTATTACTCAGAATTTACTACAATATTTTGTTTTATCATCTTCAAGCTCTTAGTTAACTAAAATCCTAACAAAGATTGATTTTTACTCTCCAATCTTTCTTGTTAATTAAAAGTACAAGTAAAATAGCATCAATCAATTCAGTCAAATGGACTAGTGTCGAAGTCATAGATTTCTAAAGATATACTAGAATTATATCAAGAAGACCTGGTGTCTACATTTCTAATTTTTCACAAGAAATAAGTCAGAAGCTTTAGAGAAACAAACAGAGTCGTAGCTGCAGAATAACCAACACAAATGGTTTCTAGAAGCTGCCGTAGTGTTGCATCAGTCTTGCACTTTTAAACATGCTTTGGTTAATCACAGTGTACAGCACGACTGAGTTAGAGTGAACTGAGCAAGACTGTGACCAAATGAATTCCAGCAACGACCATCCTGTTACTGCTGGGTTGCCTAAGAGTAGATGTTTTTAGTGTTTCCTTAGTGGTTATGATGGTAGAGCATCTGCATAGAAGTTCTCTTGTTGGCTGGTTGTCATCAAGACAAATACACCAACAATTTCCTTATTGCTCAAACAATTTTACTATACACTGCTGAATGTAAATGACTTCTAGCTTTGGCACGAGGCCACAAATTTGAGGGAGGAGATTGTCAATTAAATCAATTCCAGTACTTGACTGCAGAAAGATTTCTTAAACAAGGTCAGAAAACTGGAAGAAGGGGAATCGTCAGTTACATTGAACCCAGTACTTGACAGGGATTTATTTCATTAACTCTAGAAAAAGATCAACAAAGTCAGTGAGCCTTGACAGGATTTGAATAATACATCAAATAGAAGGCTACTTCTCCTAGTGGCTCAACAAATCTGATTTAATCTCAACCATACAAGTTAAATTGTTAATTTACACAGAGTTCCTACAACCTACTAAACATCAGTCAGCCTCTTTTCCTTGTTACACAATAGTTTTGGAACACAAAACATCCATGTAGATCTTAATGTGGGTAGAATTCTGTTTAACACATGGCATATGACCTCATTGTACTTTTTTATTTTTTGGAATTTCCAGAAAGCTTTTGTGAATTTGTGTTCTACACACAGGTATTCACATGACTACGGAAAAATACTTTTTTTGAATTAAAAAAAAATTTTAATTTTTTTTTAAATCACACTTTAAAATACAGACAGTTTGAATCTTTGGCTGAAATCCCAGCAATAGACCATTAAATGTGTTTGCAGCGAGAAAGATTGCAAAATGTCAATACATCAGAGAGACAAACAAATGAGGACAGTAATGAGGTGGTCATTAGATGTTCTAAAAATAACAGCTAAATACCCCTTAAATCAAAAAATAAGGTGGGGTTGCATAGTAATGTAAACTCCCATGTGTAGAACACAAATTTGTAAAAATTTTCTAAAAATTCCAAAACAATAAAAAGTTACGAGTGGTTATATACCACATGTAAAGCAAAATTTCACCCTAATGTGTCAGCAACCCAGAACATTCTATGAATGGATATATATCCTACAAGGAAGTTGCTCATCATCCTTCTTGGACAATAATTCATTGTCCAGTCATAATGGCCTTCAACCACAATGGACGAATGTGAGTAGCTAGTATTAGGAAACAGTAACTAAAATAATTCATAAGCTAATCAATCTGTAGAACTACTTAACTATAGAAATATAGACATGAAACAGCAAATACATTCATAATAATAATAATAATAATAATAATAATAATAGCAATTATTGGTACAAGGCTATAATTTTGGAGGAAGGGCTCAGCTGATTAAATCCACCTCAGTAATTAACTGGGATGGATGAAAAGCAAAGTTGATCTCGGCAGTATTTTAATTCTGAACGTAAAATGATGTAAATAAACACCACAAGGTATCAAATCTGGCATTTTATCATTTATGCCATCTAGTACCTTCTAGTAATAATAAAAAAGAGCACAGACAAATAGCAATACTAGGCACTGCATACATCTTACATAAAACACTCGATCGAACATGTAAACAAAAACCACTGCAAGCAGCTGTACTCGGTTGTGTAGCGAAACACACAAAAACCATATTTAAGTAATAATAGCAGAAATAATAGCAATGATTAATGATTTAATTGGTGAAGAGAAGTAGTTGGAAAATACAGAAATTAAGTCAGAAATCTGATGATGATGTTAAAATATTCCAGTCGACAAAGAAATTACTGAATGAATGGAAGTTCTGTGATATACACTGATAAACCTGAGAAAACCAGCAAGTTCACAAGAGCTATTTTGTGTTGTTGTTTGATACTCCTGGAGGAAAAGCGTGAATATAAGAGCATTTTTTTTTTATTTTTGTTTTCTCATCATAATTTTGAGATTAAGGTGGTGAGCTGGCAGAAATGTTAACACGCCAGGCAAAATGCTTAGCGGTATTTTGTCTGTCTTAACGTTCTGAGTTCAAAATCTGCCGAGGTCGACTTTCATCTTTCATCCTTTCGAGGTTGATAAATTAAGTACCAGTTGTGTACTGGACTCGATCTAATTAACTGCCCTCCTCCCCCAAAAGTTTGGGACACATACCTAGAGCAGAAAAGATAATTTTGAGATTTTATGCTCTTTTTGTGCTAGCTTTTCCATGCTGGTACGGATTGGCTGAGTTTTCTCAGTTGGTGTATCATGCAGTCAGATGCACTTTTTATCACCAATCCTTTTAGTCACCTCTTAAAACAATTATAAACGCAACATAAACACATCATTCTGACTGCATCTAATATACTATTTAATGGAAACTACTTATTGCTGACAAGCTAAACAACAGCTGGCAAGTAACTTACTGCTATAGATGACAAAGTACGGCTGTACTTGAGTAGGTCATCTGAACACAATGTATGTAGATCAACACACCAGAGACACTGGATGCCTCTCAGAAGAACTCCCTCAACCGCTGCTGGACTGGGATGGATGGTGTATGCAGATCAATAATGTTTGAGCGAGCTCAACCAGATGATGATGATGATGACTGCTTACAGAAGGTTTCAAATCTTTCCCAGTGGGTATGCAAAGGGTACCGGTTAAGAATGGTGCACCACTTGGCACAGTTATAAATGATGTAATGATTGAGTCACACTAAAACACATACTGAATGTCAAAAATGTTAAGAAGCTAAAGGAAAAGGACAATTAGAGGGAACAAAAAAGAAAAAAGAAAAAGTCTCTTAAAAAGATACCACAGCAAAGTTTCATGAAATTTCTCATTTGTATGTAAATTACAGTTAGTTGTTATCCAAAAATTAACCCTGATCCATTAAACAGACAAATAATCAAAAGCATTTCAGCAACGACAATCCATTTTAAGCAAATTATCCAGGACTACATTATCTAACGTGTACTTCCTTTATAAAATTTTGAGGGAGATTTGACAGCTATTTCTACCACCAGTCTAGTAAACAAAGTATGTTTGTATCCCATCACTGGCAATTAGTTTGGGTTCACAATATTGTTTTCTGTAAGAAAAAAACAAGTATAGGCTACAATGTATTTACTGTAATACATCACCTAAGCGCAAGGGTCTGATTTTACTGGTGTTAAGCAAATGAGAAAACTGTTTGGATGGGGTATTGAACCACTGAAGACCAGCATGCTCAAGTAATTTGTGAACCATTGTGAAACCACTAGAGCGATGTAAAGAACATAGTGTCTGCCTGCTCATGACCACAGCCAGTATATCTGGAGTGGGTTTCAAAGAGTCTGCTGAATAATCTATGGGTCCTTAAGAATAGCAAAGTACGACAAAGTAAGAATAACTGCATCTAGATACAAACTGGAAATATTGTAATTAGCTTTAGATAGGTATTGTTACAAAAGTCAACTGATAACATTGGGGCTTCTGTGATTGTCCCAATCTGTGAGAAATAGCCAGATCTCTTTCATTCCATGTCCTCCCATAAAAAAAAAAAAAGGGCACGTTGGATAATATCTTCCAGGTTTAACAAAATCCATGAAAAAGAAAAAAAAAAAAGGCTGGTCACAGTTGGAAAGTCTGGTAAAATCAGCTGAATAAGAGCTAACCTGTACCTAACCAACTGCAGAACAATAAATCAATTTTAGGCTAACAAAAAAATTTTTCACCATTTCTTTGGTAATAAGCTGAGGAGATGTAGAAAGAGATGGGAAGGAAAAAAACCCATAATTGACATATTTAGACAGACAAGCCTGCAATCATGAGGTCTGGTCTTACAAGAGATATATTTGCCAATAATCATTTGCTTTTGTGCTAATGATTGACTGGGAACAGCTATATAAAACACACCAGTCACAACTTACCTCTAACCCAGTAATTCTCCGAGGGCTGCTGCATTGTTCTATGTACACATACATGTCTTTAGCACAACAGTCATATTTTTCTTCCTGCCATTAACAATCAATGTCTCATCTGTATGTCTTGCTCTCTCACACACATACACATAAATTGTTGCTCTCTCCTGATAAGTGAAAACAAATACATACAGAGAAGAACAGTTTTAATGGATTCTTTGTAAATGTTAATACAAATTTGAATGACTCCTGCTAAATGTGAAATTCTCTTTCTAACATTTCTATGATTTTACAAATACATTTAGAGTCTTTTTAGGAACCTAAAGGTTGCCGACTGCAAACACTGTCCGACATCCCTCCTCATCAGGCACACACTTCCAAATATCAAAAACATCAACACAATTGCACAACACATGCATACAGTGAACCAGTGACTGACCAGTTGAAAACCTGTAACCAATGATGCAATTGTCAACAAAATGCAATGTTAAAACGCAGTGTAATCTTTGTTGAATCATCATTTCCCCAAGCTGCAAAAAACATACTCATCTCTCTATTTCTCTCTCTCTCACCAACTCCAATCTTCATGGTAACCATCACTCTCACAGCACTCATTCCTTTATCACTTACTGCTGACAACTATCACTCCCCCTCTCACTTCAATTACTTTGTCTCTCTCTCTCTCTCTCTCTTTCTCCTATCACATCATGCAAGCTGTTTTTCTAATCAATCATCTAGCAACATGTAACTATCGATATCTTTATCCCTCTGCCATTACACTTTCCTCTATCACACTGGGTCTCTCTCATCGCTCTGCTATTCACCTTGAATTCATCTGCTTTTTATCATGTTCCTGAACAGAATCAGTGAAGCAAAAACAGAGAACTGGACTTCATAAAGGAACACAAAAGGGGCTGTAACAAAGCTTAGATACTTGGTAGATAAAAACGAGTTGGCTGAAATGGTTCACACCTTTCATACACAATATCTTTATCTTCTCTCAAAAAGAAATAAAAAAAATCTAATTAATCCATCATGACTAATTTGTATAATATTCAAATATGGAAGAATTTAACATTATTACCACATAGAATGGGGTAAGAAAATCCAAAGATTCAGTGCTCAGCAACTTCACACTACTAACAATACAAAAACTATTTGAGAAATTAACTAGACTTTATTAATTTAACACACCTATGTCCAAGCTTACATGGATTGGATGTTCTTTTTCAAGCACAGCCTCAGTATTTTTTTAGTCATTTGTGAAATTCTTGAGGGTCAGCCTTTTGACGGCATAAATTTTCATTATTCACTTTCCCATGTCAGCAGGGATCTCCCTCTTCCACAGGTTTTTCCATATGGATCAATTGGCATTTCTTCACCCAACTGTCGCCCTTCACAGGCACATCCACACCGCCAGTCTTTGCTCTTGCGTACAGCATTTGATTCCTCTTATACCATATTCTTCTTCTCTCACCTCATTTGTGCTCTGTCGTTCATGCATAACCTTACAGTATGCAGCAAAGCATGCTTGTCTTCCTTTCCAGCATTTGTCCCTCCTCAACATTCAACGTACATGGTTCCCTGGCATACAACATTGCTCTTTGTGCACAAAAACCATACAATCTGTTCTCTATTGAGAAACATACACCAGCAGAGGTAGTAACTGAACTTTTTCCACTGCATCTACACTCTGAGCATTCACTTCCACAAATAATTAAGGCATGGAAGCTATCAACTACTTCTAGGGAGCCTTCTGAATATTTGAAAGAATTTTATGGATACTCTTTCAGTTCCTTTTCTCTTTCAACCTGCTTGTGATACTACTGCAACTCTTGTGCACCCAGTTTACACCTTGTGCACATTAAAGAATTCCTGCATGTTGAGAACCTAACTCCAAAACTTATAATTTTTGTCTCCAAAACTTATAATTTTTGACTCTTAAAATTCTAAATCAGGCTCCTATGTTGGAACTTACGAGAACTGGGCCATCAGTATCAAAAGTTCTGGCAGGCAGCTGGTCATCAACTCCTCTCTCATGAGTTGGAGAACTATAATAAACCAGCAAGCTGAAAATTGAATCCCTGTGGACACCTACCAAAATTCCTTGTTGAACTCATTGCTAACTCATTTTGCTGGTAGCATCACTATATATGGTTTGCATTGCTTGCTCTCACAAACTATTTGTCTACCTAGTATTCTTAGCAACCTGCAGACCAGTGAGTAAGGTCCCTGTTAAAGTCCTCCCACAAATCAGTGAATTTTTAGATGTAGTAGCATATTCTTAGATAAAAAATTATTTTTTTTTAGTTGTTTCACCTAGGAAAAACAGTGATATTGTTCTGGTAACAACTCAAACTATCACATCTGAACTGATTCCCTTCCTCATCAATTGCATTATAACTCTTTCTGCTACTTCCATAACTTGGTCCATCAATAGCTGCTTTTTCAAGCCCCCCCCCCCCTTGTTACTGTTGATGGTAGTCCTATGTCAGTCATTAGTATGTCAGTCATTAGTTATAATACCTTCCTGTAGTACCTATTTGACTGAGCAAGTGATTAGTACATGCTCAACCTCACATATTTTCAGCATTTCAGTGACTAAAATCTGATCCAGCAGCTTTCCTTGCCTTTGTCCCCTTAATATTTCAGCCATATACTCCTGTCAGGTCTAGTTGGAGTATCCCCACCTCTCACATAGCAACTCTTGTAGTAACACTCTCCTGCCTCTTTCTACTTGGCATCAACAAAGCCAAGTGCATAGCTGTCATTCCATACATATTTTCCTTCAACTTCTCGATTTGACAATGCTCTGCAATTTAGAACACCCCACAACTCTGCACATTAGCAAACTTCACACACTTTCAACTTCTCTCTTTGCTGTATATACAAGATTTTTATTTTTAGGATGGTAAAATTTGATTTGAAGGATAGTCAGCAGCTGTTTCTAGCAGGACAAGTCTTCCTTCTAAACATCAATTAAAAGAAACGTTAAATATTTTTGCTCAGAATCTTATTTAAAAACTTAACTGGAACATACAATCAGTCTACTGTTAGAAATATGGCAAGTATTATATCACCAGGCAGTAACAGCAAAATGAGTTCATCAAATTCCTAACCATCCAACAAACTAAACTTCTTATGGGGTGAGGGAGGGGTTAGGCTGCAACATAATCAGAAAAAAATATATATAAGACCTGAACAATAAGGCTAACTTTGAAAGTATACTAAAAAATATATTAAAATATATTTCACTCATGAAATTTTTTGTTTGTTTTTCTTTAAATGGAGACAGTTGTTTAGCTTCAGGTCATCCTTGCTTGAGTATTCCAGTTGTGAACCCTCTTTTTAGTAGGTTTTCAGGACTACATTATCTAATGTATCCTCCATGTTAATAAGATGGTGGGGTGTGATCTTGATCTGAAGGAAACTTCTAGAAGGACAAGTTACCACATAGACACTGACTTGTTGGCTTTAGTTGGAATGAAAATTTCTCACAAGAATTACAGCATTTCAAATAACACAACACACACACATTAAAGTCACAGAGTCAAATATAATAATTAAAAAAAAAAAAAGTGAGAACTGACTACTGTGCATTTCCTGGTTTTAAAGCAGGTTCACTGTATCCTTATATTGTAAAAGGCAACTAGAATGGTTGGTGAAAGGACATTACTTCAAAAGGGAAACAAAATGAATACTTCAGAAGCCTGCAAAACTAACCCTCATTTAGCAAGGGAAAATGGCCTCAAAACATTTGCTGCTGATGATCATGATTTCTAGCCATCAAAAATATCTGGATATTCATTTATTTGACCCAAGAGAGTTGAAAAGTGAACAATTGTAAGAACTGAAACTTTATCCAGAGACACTTCTAAATTAGATGTAATCCAGCTCAACTGTCCAGATAATGCAAGTGTTAAACTATGAACCAAGAGATACCAAACTAGGTTAAACATGTAAAATTCCAAGTGTGATATCTATACAGTTCAAAAAGAAGTTGAAAACACATGTGGAACAATGTAATCAGATTGTTGTAGATTCACAACTTTACTGAGTACTTAGTCATAACGGATACTAAAAGTCATAGCATACTTCTGAATGACAGTACAGTGTTACTGATAGAGTGTTACATTCACCATTAAACCTCAGACAACGATGTACCAACTTCCAAATCCTCAATCTATCTACCTAGCTGTGACTTTCAACTACAGCCCTCACATTAAGCTACAGTCATGTGCACAACTCACAACTGAAGTATTAATGTTTAGCCTATGTTTTGTATCATAGATAAGATAAGTTATCTTGCCTCACCCTATCTGCTGCCAATAGGTGCTGCATGTTAATCTGGAGAAAAATCATCTAAAAATTAAGAATGGACCTCAGGACAAACAAACAAAAAAAAAAAAATATTTGGTGTTTCATAAAGAGAGTGAATGTAACCTTTATAATTAAAGTAAGGCATTTGTAAATTTGGAAAGTGTCTAATGTTTATGATAAATACAAGCCATATATTTAGTTGTTATAGTTGATGGGTAGTTATACAGCACAGAGCTAAGTGAACAAGCATCACAGAAACAATCCAGAAGCAACACAGCCTTCAATTTACACAAATATGTTGATTTGAGTTAAACACTTGTATTTGTTCAATCAGCAACCTGACGTTGATCGCTTTGTCTTTATTGCAAAAAATTCTGTCCAGAAATTTACAACCTACATATGATCAACCAAACGCTGTTCTGCAATTTACCACTAAACATTTTGAACATCATAATTAATTCATTAAGTATTAGCAAATAGATGGAAGTGGTGAGTGATTTCATACGTAGATTTGTTGGCTCAATGTTCATTCAATCACAATAGTGGCAAAGAAAAGCACTGAACCACAAGAAATAAATAAAAATTCAATGAAAATTATTTCAACCCAAACCATGAGGATAAGGATAAAAAAGACTGTGATAAAAGAAAAAGAGGATTGATGTGAAAATCACAACTATATTGTTATCTTTTTTTCCCTAGGAACAAGGTACAATTTGAATTAATGAAAGAGTACATTAAATTGACCTCAATATGTATTGGTAAGTAAACAATTTTAAAAGATAGAATGAAGATATGGATCAGTTATAAAAGAGAAAATTCCAAAAGTGATTATCTTATTTTAGTTAATGCAAATTTCAGTCATGCTTCGTTGATTAATTAAAGTGACATTACGATCAGCAATGACACTTTTGTAATTTCATGTCACTTCAAACTAAGATCAAGAAAATTAGTGTCAAGTTCACATACAATTATATATAGGGACATCATGACAACGCAAAGAGGCAACTTCAGGCAACTTCGTTACGTATGCTTTCCAGTGTGGATTGAGTGCATCTTATTATGCTACCAGCAATAAAGAGAGTATGTAAGAGAGATAGAAGAACTCCCTCTACCCTGTTGGTGCTTTGGAAGGAAAAAACATTGATTGCAAATATAATTAATATATCATTAACATAAGTTTTAACCCAAGATTATATGCTTACATATTAATTATATAAAGTGCAATATTTCTGAAGGTGAGAGTAACAAGATATATAACTTGATGAGGAACAACTATCTTAAAGGACTTCATTTGTTTATAGAATCATCTGATACAGTGGAGAGACTGCTTAGCAGAATTTCATCCATCCTTATGTTCCAAGTTCAAATTCCACTGACATCAACTTTACCTTTCATCCTTTCAGGGTCAATTAAGTAATTAAATACCAGTTCAGTGCTGAGGTCAATATCATCTATTAACATTCTCTCCCAGAATTTCAGGACTGTTGCCTATAGTAGAAAGGATTTATATATGTATGTGTGTACACACACACACACACACACACACTCTCTCTCTCTCTCTCTCTCTGAAAAAGTCATGATGATAGCCAATTTAAATACACACACATAACACTATATATATATTTCAGTTTTATTTCCCGTTAACATTAACTACTATAAAATATCAAAACAATTTATTTAACCACCTATGGATCAGTGAGACAATTTACAGTTGGTCAAGGAAAATTTGACACTTAGTGAATTCTATCACAAACTAAAACACAAGAGAATACAACAGTGTTTTTAAATGGCTATCATGATAGTAGTAATTGTTTCCATTTGAAAGTCACATGCCAAATGAGTCAATCCTATATACATAATGCAAGTGTGTTTGTGTTTTCATATATATATATATATATATATATATACAGACCTACACAAGGGCCACAAGAGACGACTGTTCAAGTCTAAAGGCAGATGTTCTATGCCACTTGACAGACAAGCAAAAATTTGCTCAACACGCATAAACCACCATCACACAGACAGGCTGTTGTTTCATCTGCTTCGTTCTACAGCAACTAAAAAAAGTTTCTCCACCAGTGAATGATCAGCCAGCATGTCCATGAGTATTGCCATCACTGGGTAGTTAAAAAAAAAATCTTTGAAATTATAGGATTCTGAGTTCAATCCCACCAAGTGAAACCTTGTGTAAGCACTCTATTGAAGTTTGATGTTAACCAACAACCTGTAACTGGAATTCGGTGGATGGGCATTGTACACAAGTACATTATATATACATGTACTAACATGCGGGTGTGTGTGCTTGCATGTGCATGAGTATAAATATGTGTGGGCGCATGTATGTGTGTGTGTGTGTGTTGTGTACATATGTGCAGGAGGAAAGGTCTAAGTATGTAAATAAACATAAGGCTAGAAAAATAAATCAGAAGTCATGGAGATAATGTATGCATGAATAATATATATATATGAATATATACACACACACACACACATCCTTGTATATGGATATATACACATATTCGCGCGCGTGTATATATATTTATTAATACTTACTGCTCTTTTCTTCAGAGCATGCTTCTTTTTCTGATCCATGTTTTTTTGACAATATACATATATACGCGCACACACCCATATATATATATATATATATAAAATACAAAAATGGGACAAGAACGCAAAACATCCAGACAGGTGATACAAAGAAAACAAGGACGAGTCATTCGGAGTTTTCTATCCTCAGATATACATATATACATACACACACACACACACACATATATGTGTATATATGCATATACAAGGATGTGTGTGTGTGTGTGTGTACACACACACACATATATATATACATATATATAAATCTGTGCCGGTGGCACATAAAAAGAACCATCTGCGCATGGTCGATGCCAGTGCAGCCTAACTGGCCCTCATGCACGTAAAAAGCACCCACTACACTCTCAGAGTGGTTGGCGTTAGGAAGGGCATCCAGCTGTAGAAACCTTGCCAAATCAGATTGGAGCTTGGTGCAGCCGCTGGCTCTCCAGACCTCAATCAAACCATCCAACCCATGCCAGCATGGAACGCAGACGTTAAACAATAATGATGATGTGTGTGTATGTGTGTGTACACACTATCAGTGGTAATAATTGTATGGAACAAATTAGTAGAAGATGGCAGGAAATATATAGCAAATAGACCTAGTAAGGGCAATAATAGAAGTCTTTATCTGAACACCCTAAAGAAGACCAATCAATGCCCACAACCCCTTAGACGGCATCTGACACCATTTGGGGGTGGAATCTAGGACTGGAACCATATATTCTTTTAACAGTGAAGACACTCAAAGAGCACCAGCGTGTTGCAATGTCGATGACAACAGTGTTGTAATAGCAGTGGTTGGTATTTACTAATTCAAACAACAGTGGCAGTTGGAAGTTTTGTAGTAACATCAATAAGTAGGGTGACGGTGTGTGTAGTGTATTATCAATAATAGCAGAAGTGGTGGTATGGAAGTAACAGCAAGAGCAGTAGCGGTCGTAGTGACAGAAATAAGTAGTAGTAGCAGCAGCAGCAGCAGCGATAATGGTATTTTGTTGTAACACAAATAATAATAATAATAATGATAGTATGTAGCAATTTCAATAGCGTCAGTTATTTAGTAATATCAATAACAGCAGTAGTGGTGGTAGTAATACGCAATATCAACAGTAGAAGTAGTAGTAGTGGTGGTGGTGGTGGCAAAGGCTAACAGTAACAGTGGAGGAGATACTAAGAAATAATTGTAGTACAAGTGGTGGTGCTAGTAGAGAAGATTACTATTACCTAAAATCTCACCATTAACTAAAAATTCACACACACACACACACACACAGAAGAGGGTGTCGTTCACTTAGGCAGAAGCAGATTCATTTAGAGCTGTTCGCATTTCCTACCTAGATTAACTGTAAAACTATACACCTTTGCTCACGAGAATTCTGGGAAAACATGAATGGCACAACATGCCATTTGCTATCACTACAAATGTGAGGATTAAGAATTTCATTAGCACAAAGCGCGCACGCACACGGTAAATCTCAAGGCTTTGTAACCAATATTTTGCATGCATGCAAGTGCGCATACACACACACACACAGTATATATGCATTAGATGTTGATTACTACAAAAACGTACCAGTCATTCTACTGGGTTAGCAGATTAGAAACGAGTGTAAGAAGGCTGGATGGACGGTAATTTCTACTTTGGAGTCACTTTTCGTTGTCTCGATCGTTCTATTTTCAATGGAAGGAGAGATGAAGGGGAGAGAGTGTGTGTGTGTTCTGGAGAGAGTTAGGAGAGTGTGGATAAAAAGTGGACAGAGAGTGGATGGGTTAGAGGGGGGGAAGGAGAGAAACCAAAGAGAGAGAAAGAAATGTCAAAGAGAAAGAGAGAGAAATGTCAAAGAGAAAGAGAGAGAGAGAAATGTCAGAGAAAGAGAGAGAGAGAAAAATGTCAGAGAGAAAGAGAGAGATTATGTATATGTGAGAAAAAAATGTGCATGTGTCAGTCAGAGAGTAATAAACATGAAAAAGAGGTTTAGCAGGAGTAAGATAAAATGTGTATGAGAGAGGGGGGAGAGGGAAAACTAAAAAAAAAAAAAACAGGAAAGGGAGTAAACAGTAAATAGTAGAAGTGTGTGTGTGATTATTCAGTGAGCTAAGTCTACCACGATACCATAACACACACACACACACACACACACACACACACACAGATACACGCCCACCAAAGAATGGGACAGTTAGAACAGCTTGGCGTGACACCGTTTTTAACACACAACATACAGAGAGATACATATATAAATAGACACAAAGTGTATGTATATATATAACAACGATATATATATATATATATAGACACACACATACATATAGCAATGTAGGTGCTACAATGCACCCTCAGTCACTATTAGTGACAATTGAATTCTTCCTTTTTGGTTTTACATTGCATCAATGCACACACACACACGCACAGAGGTTATTGCAGTGGTTCCCCAAACTGACGTATAATAGTCAGTTCCCATCCCAAACAAAATATTACACAATTTTTTTTACCCCTACCCAACCATATTCTTTATCAATAAGGTAGAGTTTGCCCCTAATGCTTTCGCTTTGCCAGGTGTAAGAATTTATACAAGTTTAAGACCTCAGTCTTATGAAACAAAGAAATTCCCCCCCCCCCCGTTTTTAATCCATTCAGCCTCATCCGTAAGGAATTTGCTGACCCATGAATAACGATAGAAACACTTTATACATATGTCTATGTGTGCATACTATATATACATACATATTTGGATACATGTGCCTCATGTATACATCATGTAAGTATATATATAATGTTTGCTTATGTATGTATGTATATGAGACAAGAAAATCATTACCTCTTCACACAATATCTGTGTCACAGTAATTTGATAATTTAAATTAGTTCATCAGCCATTGTGGATGATGACCATGAACATCACATGAGAGAAGGCAGGGCATGGTGCATCCAACTGTGGCCAATCAGTCTGATGCTTGCCCAGATGGTTCTGCTGGTCAGCTAGGACTGAAAGCAAAGAGTTGGCTCTAGACTTGTGCAGTTCTGTTCCCTTCGTACCCCTGCAATTTTATTCTGTTCACAGGAGGTGGCCCCTCTGTTGGTGCAGCACCACCAGGCAGGGAGATTGTGCGCTTGCATTTTCCAGGTGTTGGCGTTGATCTCAAAGCTCTTCAGAGAGGCTTTGAATGTATCTTTGAGGCATTTTTTTTCTCTCCACCTTGTGCGCACTTGCCTTCTGCCAGTCTACTGTAAAGCAGTCTGTTAGGGAGTTGCATGCCAACCATTCAAACAAGGCAGATTGCCCACTTGACTTGTACTCCCGTCAGCAGTGTGTAAATGCTTGGAAGATCAGCTCAAGAGAGGATCTCTATATTTCTTGGGCAGTTCAAGTGGAAGCAGTTTAAATTTGTGGCATGGAATTCATAAACTGTCCAAGTCTTGCAAGCAGTGCAACTGTTCGGTACACTTTCAACTTGGTGGCCAGCCTAAAGCCTCTCTTCTCCCACAGACACACACCCACAAATATACATATACCCATATATGTGGGTATGAATACATGTGTGAATGTATATGTGTGAGTGTGTATGTGCACACACGCACACAAGTATGTATACATACATAATATAGACATATATCACATCATCGTTTAACGTCCGCCTTCCATGCTAGCATGGTTAGACATGTGTGTGTGTGTGTGTGTGTGTGTGTGTGTGTGTGTGTGTGTGTGTGTGTGTGTGTGTGTGTGTGTGTGTGTGTGTGTGTGTGTGTGTGTGTGTGTGTGTGTATATATATATATGCACATATATATATACCGTTCATCGGACAGTTATGTCCGATGACTGGGAACGTGAAACTGAGTAACAGTTTTTTGTTATATTTCTGCTGCTTTTAAATATATATATATACATACATACACACACACACATATATATAAACTAAGTTCCAATTCAATAGGGTAACCAAATACCACAAACAGAGCCACTGCTCCAAGACCACCACTTACTCACCATCAAAAGGAGTGATGAATATTTCAGAAATAGATGTTAAGTGTTATTTGCAACTGATGAGCTTAAGCTCTGGTTTTTCATACAGAAAGTGAAATCATTTGATCCTGAAACACACACATTCCTTACTTCTGTATTCCATGCAAAGTAAGCCTGTTTCTGTTACAGTTATTGCATTGGTCATGTGTGTTTTGATGGTGAATAATTGGTGGTTTTGGAGTGATGGCTGTTTATAGCAAGTGGTATTTAAATGCCCTAATGAATTTGAATTTAGTTTATATTTTACCTGTAAAGGTGTAACCTTACTTGCCACATTATTATTATTATTATTATTAACAGTAATAATATTTAATTTATATATATATTGATAGATACACATACATATATACAGTATATTCATATATATATATATAAATACATACACATACATATATACAGTATATTCATATATATATATATATATATATATATATATATGAACACACACTGTGTGTGTATGTGTAAAAATTTGTGAATATGTTTCTGCTTTGAAACTTGAAGCAGATACAGCTATAAATAAGAGTGTAAATATTGGGTGAAAATTGCTACATGCTTATTCATAGCTTTATCTGCTTTGAGTTTCACCATTCTCAAAGATTTATTTTGCATTCTCTGAAAGTTTTAAAATTCTTATGGCATCAATAAATATGTACATATATGAGTAAATGTGTGTGTGTGTGTGTGTGTTACATAACGTACATATCCAGCTGAATTGACCGGAGAATGTGAGGGGAAGTGTTTTTCTCAAAAACACAATGAGAAGACACACCCTTACAATCGAGTCAAATACTAGAATCACCAGACCATGTGCCTTTATACATGCGTATGAACATGCGTGCATGCACACACATTCAACATGAATTCAACATCACCTTTTCATTGCTCCCATGCTCAAGACGAGACTTCATTGAAGCAAAATTTTCCATATGCCAACCCACATTGGATTTCAACAAACAAAACTGTATGAACGGTGACACATTATATATTTACAATCAGTGGGCACATGTTGAGACAAATCCAGAGACCATGTAGGACTTGCAAACAAATGACCATCAATGCCAACGCTCCCTGACTGGCTCCCGTGCTGGTGGCACGTAAAAAGCACCCACTACACTCTAGGAGTGGTTGGCATTAGGAAGGTCATCCAGCTGTAGAACATTGCCAGACCACATAGGAGCCTGGTGCAGCCCATTGGCCTGCTAGGCCTCAGTCAAACTGTTCAACCCATGCCAGCATGGAAAGCAGACGTTAAATGATGATTTATATAAATATATATATATATATATATATATATATATATATA
>NC_068990.1:87241881-87248156 GCF_001194135.2 Octopus bimaculoides | reverse complement strand
TGTGTGTGTGTGTGTGTGTGTGTGTGTGTGTGTGTGTGTGTGTGTGTGTGTGTGTGTGGGCAAAAATACAAATACTTGTATATGTACATTTCTATAAAAACACAAATACATGCACCTACATTATAATACAGATAAGATTTTATATATATAAACACACACACCCCGAAATGTATACATATATATATACGCAGGAATGCACATATACACACACATGCATATACACATGTACATATATATATATATATATATATACATAATTAGTTAGGGAACTCCAAAAGGCGTCTCAAGGAGTAGCGTCCCTGCCTTCCTGAGCTAGTTTTCCACCACATTTCTTAAAAATCATGGTAGAGGCCTTGGTCTTGGGACCACTCATGTCTAGAAAATCCAGCTTCAAAATAGCCTCATGATAGCAAAGGAGAATGGGCACCAGCCAGCCCAAAGGTTGGAGTGGGCTGCACCTGCCTACCTCGGTCGCTATGGCATTGAGGTAGATCTGGCCACCCCCGTTTAATGGGGACAAAACCTGGATTTAAAACACTGGATGATGATAGATACATACATAAAAACATGCATGCAATAACAGGCATAATAAATGTATTTATAGAAAAGCTGTGTATGAAATATACATAATGCAGTCAGTTCATGTCTTTACAGCTGTTTCAAATGATCGATGAGTAGTTAGTATAAAAATATTATGCATGCAAGCAGATGCAAGAATGAGGCAATGCTGTAAGTAAACATAATGGCCAAAATACCAGCTAATCCAGATTTTCATAGTGGCTTTCTCTTCAGAAAATGAAAAAGCAAATGTATGATATGAGAGAGTGATTATAAAACTGTTTGGGTTTGAAAAGTTTGATGAAGTGAGGAAGGTAGTAGTGAGAGATAGAGATGTAGGGAGGCTGAGGTGGTCAAACAGATAAATGGGTGCATCAGTGAAGCAAGGGGAAGTAAAGCAAGCGAGGTACAGGTACAGGGAAGGAATAGAGAGGTCAAAGGAATAATAGGGAGAACAAAGAGACGGGGGCAGGATATACATATATTCATACATCAAATATGCATGTGTATATACACACACATGGATATACATACATAAACACAAATGCACATACACACATATACATAGACAGACAGAGACACACACACATATATATGCCCATACATATATGTAAATATATATGTATATTAGTATATGTACACATACAAATGTGTATATATATCATGATCTAATGTTCACTTTGCAATGCTTGCATGAGTAGGACGGAATTTGTTAAAGCAGATTGTCTACATCTGGATAATCTTCCGGTTGCTAACCCTCACTTGTTTCCAAGTAAGATAATATTTCCCAAGAGCAGGCAGGTTTTCACAAAGATTGGAAACAAGTTACTGTTAGCATGATTGAGACATTTGTTTTTAAAATATCACATGAAGTCAAGGAAAAGAGAGACTAACACAAACACACACTAACACACTAACAGCATCTATCAGTTTCCATCATCTAAATCCATTCACAAGAATTTGGTTGGCCTGGAGCTACAGAAGATATATGCCCAAGGTGCCACACTATGGGCCTGAACCGGAGACCATGTGGAAGCAAATCTCTTACCACACAGCAATGTCTGCACACATTTTAATATACATACATACATATATAATGTATGTATATAAGTTCAAATAAAGATTACAAACCTCATTAAGGAATAATAAAACCCAATGAATATACTGGCTAATTACCTATTAAAAGTACAAGACGTACTGGATATTACAGTTAATATTCAACTGTAAGGTAACTGGATAAACTGGGGTTACTATATATTTTAATAGAGAGATAATTATATTAATAATTATTTGATGTCCTATTTTATAATGAATAACTAATTTAATTATCTATTTTCTTATATATATATATATACACACACACACACACACACACATTTTTTACTTGTCTCAGTCATTTTTAACTGGGGCCATGTTGGCACACTACCTTGAAGGGTTTTACATGTATATATACCCACATTTGTACCTATCCATCCATAAATGTATGTATGTATATATGCAAGTTGTATGGTTAAGTCACTATTGCTGGTAGAACAAAAAAAAAAAAACACCAAGTATATTTTGTGAAATTGCTGGCATTAAAAAGGGCATCAAGCCAAAGAAAACCTGCCAAAACAAACATTGAACTTCAATGTAGTCCTTAATTATTGAGATCACTGATCTCTTATTTACTGAGGATTGTCAAACCATCCAAACCAAGGAAGATATGGACACTAAAAGACAATCGATGAGTACATACACATACATGTAAACACACATACCCATGTACATGAGCACACACACAAGTATATATATATCAAATGGATGTCTTATAAAACTATTCTGCACATACAATAACAGCCATACCAACAATCCAACATACTTCCATCATCAGCTGCCCCACAGATATCACTATGGTTTCGACACTTTGACAGTACCATCCAATCTGGCAGTGTCAACAGCACTAAAGTAAGTGTTGTTTGGGAACAAACATACCAAAGTAATCACATTCATTCAATGTTAATTCTAGGAAGGATCAAACACTAACTTTATTAATTAAACAACAGCAAAGGAACACATTTTCCCTATGTACAACAGTACCGGTAAATAGATTCAATAAGTAAATCCATATCCAACTCCCAAATTATATAACTAAATAGTGACCGTTGGAAGAAGTGCTGGAACTCTTGTGAAATGATGCCTTTTAATACCTCCATCATTTTTTGTTCCCCTCTTCCACATCTGCCAATTCCATAGCACCACCTTTCGAAAAAAAGCTACAAATCAATTTCCATCTGTTCTTTCAGTTCACGGCAATCATTCAGTCTTAACCGCTTTGATTTTCCATGAGCGAGTGAGTCACAAATTTTACTGCATCTCTTTCTTTCGCAAAGCGTGAAAACCACTCGCAAACTTGTATTTTGCTGACGGCAGTCGTCATGTAAATTGTTTGAGGTGTGACAACTGTTTCAGCCACTGTTTTCCCCAGCAGAAAACAGAATTTCACAGAAGCACACTGTTCTTTCATTTCAGCCATTGCAAAAATCAACAAAAAGGGAAGAAGCACTGCAAAGCAAGGATGCACCATGTGGCAGTATGACCCTACTGAACACCAGTCAGGATACTGATACCTGAGGGTCGCATCAAGTGACTTCTAGTAGCAGAAACCTGAACTGCAACGTGCTTGAACCCCAGAGAATGTTTCCGGTTACTTTTGGGTACCACCTCTTATATCACGATCATTTGATGTCCACTTTTTATGCATCAGATGGAGGTTAAGGCAAATTTTCTATGCCCTGATGCCCTTCTTGATGCAAGTCCTCACCTACTTCTAATCCCCATAGCTCAACAGGTTTTTCACAGAATACTGAAAACAAACAACAATGCTTATATGATGACACTTGTTTACAAACATTACATGATGTTTGGACAAGCGTAAACACAAACACATCCAATGACAGGCTTCTTTCAGTTTCTGTCTTCCACTTATAAGGCTTTGCTCAGCTCAGGACTATACTAAAAGATACTAGCCCAAGCAGTGGGATTGAACCCAAGACCACATGGTTGGGAACAAAGTTTCTTAACCACTCAGCAACACTCATGCCACCTATCCATATATACACATATGTTTATGTATGAAGACAATGGCAGCACAGTTCCCTAAAAGATTTCACTCACAATTATTGCTTCCTTTGGAAAAGAGTACTGTTCGTGGCAACAACTTGACTTATACATACTGTAGTCAAGTAGCCACCCTCCTATTTTCCCAATGACAAGGTCACATGTCTGATCTATCATTCCCTGATCAACTTGAATGTTTGAGCAGCTGTTTCAACAACCAGCCATAATAAAGAATAAACACAAGGTAGCTTCTTGAAAGGAAGCTTTGCTGAGTGATCAGTAAATAATAAGAATGTCATTAGTTCCCTCCCAATATTCTGTTCTTTGTTGATATGTGAAGAGACACAGCAGGTATCTACTATGCTTTATCTTCTTTAAATGTTATTATACCTTGCTTTAACTTTGGGACAGGGCATATGTCTTAACTTTTCTTAAACCTTACTGCTATCTAAATCTGAAACAAATGTTTGGAAGGCCCTCAACAAATAATTTCTTCAAAATGATTTATGCAGTATCTACAGATTTATATTAGTTTCTGACAAACCTGTCAAAACAGAGAAAGCACAATGTTATAAATACAATTATTTACTTTTGAATCCTTTGTATAATTTGTATTTATTTCTCATTGGATCTTGACATCCTTCATTAGTGAAAAAGGTTTATATCCATATTTTGATACTGTTTTACATCCATTTTTTCAAATCAGGATGGGTTGGACAAGACTTTTTGAAGCAGTATTTTATGGCCAGGTGGGTTTCCCGATGCTATACCTTGTTTTCAACTAAGTTCTTTTCTTCTGTTGGTCTTTGTACACAGCAAGCTGCAGGACATATTCAAAAAGTACAATATAATCGCTAGAACATGAAGATTCAAATTATTTTCACATGGAACCAGGACAGATTCAATGCTTACAGAAATAACAATTATGCACACAATGATCCAATGTGGAAGCCTTAACCTGATAGAAATAGGAACCAAATCTTGCTTAACTTACAGACCAACTATCTTTAAAAATGGAAGGACACAGCAGATAAAGTAGTCTAGAAAAGACAAAGGAAAAAGTCGAAAGGGCCATATCTGGTAAACTTTTGAAGCTTTGGATTACAGCTCTGCTTATTCGGGGTAGACATGAACTAAAACACTAGATGCAGAATACAACACAAAGTATGGAGTACAGTTAATAAAAATCTCCGGAGAAGCTGACCCACACTTACTTTTCTTATCCAAGGAAAAAGAAGGATGAAGTTTGCTCCGGTGAGATCTTAAATCAGACTAAGAAAAGTGATAGATCTAAATACTGTAATAAACTGAATCTGGTATTCTACCATTGTTGCTCCAAATCTTTAACTTATTCCAGTTATTGGACTGCAGCCATGCCAGAGTACTACAAGGAAGAATTTTAGTCAAACAAATCAACTCCAGGATTTATATCTTAAAGCCTGGTACTTGTACTTACTGGTCTCTTTTGTCAAACTACTGAGTTACAGGGATGTAAACAAAACCAACACCAATTGTCAAGTAGTTGAGGGGGGGGACAGATACAAAGATGCACATATACACCTGATGGGCCTCATTCAGTTTCTGTCTACCAAATCCACTCACAAGGCTCTGGTCAACTGCAGGCTACTATAGAAGATATTTTCCCCCAAGACGAGACTAAACCTGAAACCATGTGGTTGGGAAGTAAACTTCTTGCCACACAACCATGCCTAACAAATATTTTATTTTCCATCAGGGCTGAGTCATTCATACAATAACGGTGTAATAATAAATGGGGACAAAGAAAAGAAATTGTCAAACTGAAGAGAGGAAGAAAGACATTACACAATATCATTGTCATCTGTTTCTCATGTCTGAGAATTTCAAACAATATACTGACTCACTATTAGGTAGAGTTCTACAATGCATTTGTGGTGTTTGGGATCATTAGTATTTGTAAAGTCTGTACAACAGACACCAGACGATCGTTTGTGTTCACTGTCGACCCATCCTGGAAAGGTGACAAGTGAGGAGTCAGAATCATTATTAATGCCTCTAACTGAGATCTTTATATTCAATCACCTCATATACTGCAGAACCGACCTGTAAACTGACTGGTGCACCAATTTCAGCCTGTCACTTCACCTCTTCTATCGGAAAGACCAGTCACACTCAAATGACCTGCTCCAGTCAATGGTAACATCTTCATTTCACCAATCAGTCAATTATTTCGTAGGTATATATATGGAAGGTCACGCTGTTTCAGGCAGAACAGAGTTATGCAACCTTCCTCCATACCTCTATACACAAAGGTATTCCCCAGGCGAAAGTGGGCCTTCGTCCTTGTCTATCACTCCCATATTATTCTATTACCAAAAGGTAGTCTATGTTCGGTGACCTTTACTTTTTTCTTTCTTTCTTTTTTTTGTTGTTGTTGGTGGAGGTTGGGGTTGACCTCAGCAGGAAAACTATTAAAATGTTAGCCATTTTGTGCGTAAAAAGGTATGAATTTTTATTTTCAAATACATGTCTTTGGTAACTCATTTTCTTAAAGAATTGCTGTAAAATTTTGGAGAGGGTTAAGTGTTGCATCCATTGTGGAAGCATCTCTGTTGTCATGTTCTCGTTTTTTTTATTTT
>NC_068990.1:87239087-87241010 GCF_001194135.2 Octopus bimaculoides | reverse complement strand
ATATATATATATATATATATATATATATATATATATATATATATATACACACACACACACATACATACGGGCGCGCGTGTACACATACATACACAAAGGAAAACAATATAATGCAATATTACAAGATTCGTCACATCACAATAATATTGAGTTACCGAAAGCTTCTATGGGGTCATTCAGCCTGCTAAGAATGGCAGTCACAGGTTTGCTCTTCCACAGGGTTGAAGCTTTGGCTCAATTTCTCGATTGTTTTGTTAAAATGTTTGAAATCTTTAATTCGCAAAACTTTATACAAGCAATATAAAAGGCAATTCCTATTATTTTTACCTGTGTCGTTGTGAGGGGGATCAAAAAGACTGCAAAAGCCAATCTTCGATGGCGTATAATCTGACGACACAGGCCACAAATTTTGCAGTCGATTAAACACACCCTCAATACTTGTTCCCGAAAAGATTTGAACGCTGAACGTAAACAACACCAACCATTGTTAACAGACATTCATTCCGGTCTATGAAGTTACCCTGGGTTTCACGTCCATAAAGTCTTTTCCTCCTCCATAGGCCAACGGGTTTCAGGGTTTGAAGAAACGATGGCTATGAAACCCAGAGTAGCCCCACCGGCCATATCTATCTATATACTCCACTGCTCTATAACTTGGAGTGTGCTTCTCTTTCGGACCTATGATTTACCATATATACATATCTATTAGGGCGGCGAGCTGGCAGAATCGTTAACACGCCGATCGAAATGCTTAGCGGTATTTCGTCTGCCGTTACTTTCTGAGTTCAAATTCCGCCGTGGTCGACTTTGCCTTTTGAAGTCGATTAAATAAGTACCAGTTGAATCGACTTAATCTCTTTGTCCGTCCTTGTTTGTCCCCTCCATTTTAACTCCGTTGGCAATAAAGAAATAAATACACATATCTATATACGTTTGGAGTGAGTTAATTAAATCAACCTCCAGCGGGAATGGTACAATGAATGCAAGAGAGAATAACGATTTCAACTCGCGGATAAGGCGAAACATTTTGGAGGAGTACAGTCGCTTATATCAAACCAGTGTCACAACACCCACCACAAGCAACAAGAGGGTTAATGGGAGAGAATATACCCCCTCACCCTTCTTCCTGTAGTTTAGCTATTTTCGTGTTGTTGACAGTTTGACTGGAATGACAAGTGCAGCTCACGTGCTGGATGATACAAGAAAGGGGTGGGCTGACTGACGAGCAGCCATCGCTGCGGTTCCAGCGATGGTGGTACGAGTGCTGGAACCGAAAGGGATGAGTGTGCGACAAGAGAGAGTGAGACAACGTCATAGAATAAAAGAATGTACTCGTGCTCAAGTTGGACCTACAGTCCACCATTACAAAAACAACACTCCCCGTTACCCTGTTAACGATAGTCCGAGTGATATACGAGTATGAGACATTCCAACCACGATGACAAGTACACACACACACACACCCAAATCACGCCATTCTTGAGGAAGTATGAATACAAACTCTGGCGATATCGAATAAATTCGACGTATTTATGTCCTGCGTAAAAAAAGACGTGTGTGTGTGTGAGTGAGTGTGAGTGTAAACCTGTTTTCAACAAATACCATCTTTTCCCCCCACCACACCCACCTTTTGTGAGATTCGATCACGAAGCTATGAAAGAAGAACACGGAGAAATGGGAGGGGAAGAAGACAAGGGAGGCGATCTTGTCAGGAACGACAAGCTGAACTTTTGTCGCTAGTGTCAGGCTTTTTTATTTCTTTTTCTTCTTTTTTGGCGAATGGAATAATCTAGATAAGATGGTGAACAAGAACAGTGAAGCATGTTGATAGGGAGGGAAGTAACAGCTATGTAGATACAGAGATTGATCGATAGGGAGAGGGTAAGAAGCAACAAGCAATAATGGAAGGAATATTGTAATAAA
>NC_068990.1:87235923-87238323 GCF_001194135.2 Octopus bimaculoides | reverse complement strand
GTTCTACCACCAGCCTCCAAAACCGTGTAAATAAACCAGGATTCTGCCATCAGCCTCTAAAACCGTGTAAATAAACCAGGATTCTGTCACCAGCCTCTAAAACCGTGTAAATAAACTAGGATTCTGCCACCAGCCTCTAAAACCGTGTAAATAAACTAGGATTCTGCCACCAGCCTCTAAAACCGTGTAAATAAACTAGGGTTCTGCCAACAGCCTCTAAAACCGTGTAAATAAACTAGGGCTCTACCACCAGCCTCTAAAACAGTGTAAACCAGGATTCTGCCACTAACCCCCGTTTGAAACCGTGTGAATAAGCTACGATTCTGCTACCACCCCTAAAGCCGTTTAAATAAGCTAAGGTTGTTCCATCAACTCCTTCAAACTGTATAAATGTGCTAGGCTACTGTAATTACTACCACCGCCATATTACTCAACCCAGAGTACAATTTGGAGACGATGGTTATATTTTGGTTTTTTGCTTGTTCTATATGTTAATATAGCAGAGCTCCATACTTCGTATGCATCGACAAAAATTATACAGCGAAGTTCTTGCTAATATACATAAATTGACAAAATGAAGAATTTTATCTCACAAAATATCGACAACCTGTTTTCAAAGCAACAGAACATACACAACACAACATACATTTCACGTAACGCATACATTCCACCATTACACCACGTTGAGTTATTTATATATCACATTTCACGAACGTTCACTGAAATCACACATATTACATTATATATTTCATATACATTTTAAACAGCAGATCACACACCATCGCGATACTATATAGATTAACCCCATACATACATCTTATATATACACATACATACACACACACACTGTATGGACTTCGCTTTTATATTTGGTTTGCATGATTCTTTAAGTGAATTTGTGTGTTGAAACAAATTTGGATAGATAACCAACTGGCTAAGAATTAAGGGGAGAAATTGAACCAGTGCGTGTTATTTAATATTGGCATAATGACTCTCCAAAGACAGACCAATACATATGAAACAAGCGTTATATACCACATCTGTATTTTCCTCATATATATATATATGTATAACATGGCATGTGTATACGCATTGTATACACATATTCCACATAGCAAGATTTATAGAAATCTATAAACACAGCCATTTCATTTTATACAACATAAATATATATCACGGTTAAGTACAATCTACATAACAAATATGTCCAGTAAGTAATATAAGTGTTGCGTGCGTGTGTATATAGGAGACAAAAATAATTAAAAAACTAAATCAGGGTGGGGAAATATGAGAAGAGAGTTGATGGTGGCGGCTGAGACGGAGAAGGAGGTCCCAGCTGGAGAGAAAGAGAGAGAATGTTGCAGTAAACATTACATACAATATGGCTACTAACTTCACTGCAAGCTGAACAGCACAACTGGTTACGTACACACACACACCCTGTCGATAGATACATGTCACACACATTACATACAGGCTTATAAATACATTACATTATTAACACACACACATACACAGCCAGACTATTGATAATCACATGCATATATTAGACATTTGTCGATACACGACTCCACACACACAAATCTGTCTATAATGACATGAATATATTAGTCACACACAAACATTATTATATCTAAATACATAAGCACTAAGAGAAATTCTTATAAATACACGTGTTTGTGCATTAAAGAAAAGAGTGGCTATATATATATATTTAGATATACACTACACATATATACATACATTACACACAAAGTAAATATGTGAATCTGTACACACGGGTTATAAAGACTTGATGCATTCACTATTCACACATGTAGCAGATACCACATTAATGAAGATATAATAATCCACCTTAAAGAATACACAGACGTGGAGAACCACATAATGCCACATGTTGATCTCGCATGCACACAAAAGTACATACATATAAACATATACACATCCAAACAAGAAAGTCTTTACGTAGTAATTTGACCTGCTAGAAATATCAGCTAAGTTCCTTTTAATTTATATCATATCTTGCTGTCTTAAAAATGATAATTATGACTGCAGTAGATAATATGTCAGATTACGCTATATATATATAACGAAAGTCATTAGTAGAATGTATTTTGGTCAAATATCTGCTTGACCAAGGTCGACATGATGCGAGATAACCACCATACAAAAATTATGATTAAATATATTACAAAAAGTACACAACACCCGATATATAATCAAATACATTATAATACCATTTATTTCTAAAATACTTCGTGGAAATATACCTCAAGTTTAGACGAAATAAGATCATATCTCAGAGACGAACACATAGGCATACGTATGTGTTTATTATATATTATATATGTATAAATATATATATATATATATATATATATATATATATATATATATATA
>NC_068990.1:87224006-87235755 GCF_001194135.2 Octopus bimaculoides | reverse complement strand
AAAAAAAAACAAATATATGTAAACAGCAGAAATTAAAACGAAAGAGGAAAAAAAAAAAAAAAAAAAACAGGTTTGTGTCTAAATGGAGTGGAGCTTTTTTTTTTTAAGTGTTGGTGGTGTGACTATACCAAGTTGTCTACACCATAATATATAACTGTGTGTGTGTGTGTGTAACTGCACCTGCCGACCTAGAAAGAATTTAGAGTGAGGAAAGGAAGAGGAAGTATGGAAGCATAAAGAGGGGTGTTGTCTCGCTGGTGGAGAAAAAAATATAAACCATCATCATTGTAATAATAATAATAATCATATGATGAAAGGGCGGAGAGGGAGGACTAACTCCCCTACCCCTCATTCCTTACTAATTACCCCAGTCGCCCCACCCCAAGACATACAGACATAGCAGGGGAAGTGGCGGATCAAGAAATATGTATATAACGCCATCATATGTTTAAAGAAAAAAAAATTTTTTTTAATCATCAAGAAAATTTTAAAAATGCAGCATCGAATCAGTTAAGAGCGTGGGGCACAAGCTCTGGGGAATCATCACCATTACTATAGCATCACTAAAAACGGGGTCTTTCTTTTAATTTAGTTTATTCCTCCGACCATGCCTCAGCAACGTAGCATCTTGCTTTGGTTCGATTTAATGTGAAAATGTGGATTGTATGTGTGTGTGTGAGCATCTAAATGAAAGGAGCAAGACCAGAATTTGGGCCATTAACAAGGTAGTTGGTGGGTGTGTAATAATGTCCTGTGTCGCAAAAGCAGAGCAGGAGGACACCATGCCACAGAACATAAAAAAGTAGGCCTATTGTGCATGTGTGTGTGCAGTTAACAAGAGAAAGGAATAAGTGTAAATATGGCCCTTTTTTTCCCCCAACATATGTATACGTATTTCCAACTCCCTGAGTAATCACGAGAATCGGCTGAAGACAGAACGGTGGTGGGCGCAGAGAGAGAGAGTGAGAGGATGTTTGAGCAAATTCGACATGTCATGGGCGAAGGGAGAGAGAGTGAGAGAGAAAGAGACTGGAAGACGACTCAAAGCTACAGGTTATACACACACACACACACACAATTCATGTTTTCTAAGATGAAGGTGCATCATAGCTGCAAGGTGGCAGCTGTGATGCAAACGTTTATGTATGTGCACATCAAAGTGCTAATAGGAGAGAGAAGGGGGGGAAGAAGAAGAAGAGAGACCACACACTGAAATGTACTATCGACGTTCATGTGTTCATCTCGTTCTTCCATACATTTAATTATATAGCAATACACACGTCTATATTACATAATATATGTGACTGTGTGTGCATATTCTATGTGTGTGTTTGGCTCGTATAGACAGCAGATATAATAAGGTCATTTATCAAGTGCTAATTTGACCAACTAGAGAGTAGGGGTGAGAGTGGATGTGGACAATTTGAGGACACTGAACAGCTCAAGTCAATTTAAAATGAAGGACAGACAAACAAACACACGCACGCACCACTATAGGCATTCTGATTTGAACTTACTCTGGTGGCGAATAAATAAATAAATACACACATCCACATACAGAATTACTGGCATATCTATAAATCACACATGTGTATAACAGGCAATCGCTCATCAATAACCGATGTTTTATTTGTTACGTACATAGAGAATGTCCTAATGAGATACACAATACATACATAGACACGGGACAGAGTTTATGAGGACAATTGACAGAATGAGATTACCATGTAGAAACTCTATTTAACACGATAATATATATATATATGTATACACGCACAAACCTTTTAAATAGAAACACTTTCTCACTGTCTAACACAAAAGAAGACTCAAGACAGTCAAAAGGCAGATTGAATGAATCGAATTAAGATATTTGAAGAAGGTTCAATATATACGTATATATATATACATTCATATATATATATGTGGTTTCAGACTGATGGTAGAAGGCGAGTGATTGACATGACATATACACAATATTCTACATACATACTACACACAAAATGGCCACAAAGAAAGATAAATGTTATAGTGAAGTCTCTAGTTGAAATTAGCAATGGGGAGAGAGAGGAGACGGTTCGAACAGGAAATATAGACATTTTGGATGGATGGCAGTGGTAGGCTGTTTCTTGTTGATGCTGCACGGAGGTGGGAAGAGCTAAATATATATACATATAAATATATATATATGTGTGTGTTATCGACATATTTATAATAATTATTAATGACAATTATATAGTGTTGTTGGCTGAAATTTTGTAGGGGGTCTGGTTTATGTGGCAAGCTGAGGGGGTGAGATTGGGAATGCTGTGAAAGAGAGACGGAGTGTGTGTATATCACAGTGACGAAGAAAGAGTTAAAAAAATATAGGATAAAGAGAAAGACAGGAGAAGTAAGCTAGAGAGAAAGAGAGGGGTAGGATAAAGAGAAAGAGAGAGAATAGACAAGAGAAAGAGAGGGGCAGGTTAGAGAGAAAGAGAGTGATAGTATAAACCAAGTACGAGTACAGCAGCAGTCTCAAGGGGAGGAATATACATACATATATACAAATATATATATATACACACAATCAGATATAGATATTTAAATGTGTGTATACACACTCACTCAGATGTGTGTAAATTATTAAATCAACGAGTGGACAAATGAATTGTGTCAGATGGGGAAAGAAAAAAAAATAATAAAACGACTCCCCTCCTCTTGTCTTAACCTACTCTTCCGCCAGATCATAATTATACACAGGGAACTCATCCATGTATTATATACACACACATTATCTACACTATATATCTATATACATATATATACATACATACAATGCAAACACGCCCTTCTTTGACGACTATTTATAGATAGATAGATAGGTACATAGATAGACACCCTTTCGCTAGCTTTTCATACACATTTAAAACATCCTCCCCCCTGTATCACACACATAAATACATATACATATTAAAATATACACAATATCTACATACATACATTTGTCGTATATATATATATAGATAGAAAGACAGATAGAGGACAGAATAACGTTCCCTTAATACATAGTAAGTAGCTTATACATATATATACATATATACAATATATATATGTGTATATATATTGATGTTCATACAAACAACGGCCGCCATCCTATATATGTGGCTCCTTACCTTCAGCTTTTTGTGTATTTTGTTATCTTAACTGTCTCTATAGAAGTGGTTTAAACGGTCCCTGTGTGTCGACAGTATTTCGATGGTCTTTCACTCGACTTCGACCTCGTATTTTAATTATCACTGGTGGTAAAAAATGTCCCGATGGCGGCGGCAGCACACACACAGATAGAAGGGAATAAGCCTGTTAAAGACACAAGTAAAAAGCCCCATACAAACCTAGCGAAGAACGGGTGATGGTCGTAAAGCCTCGTCTCTACGCAGTAGTAGCTCCTCTCTCTCTATCTTTCTATATCTCCTTCTTTCTACCTTTCTATTTTCCCTCTCACTTAGCTCTCTCTTTCTTTCTATATCTCTTTCTTACTTACTCTCTACTATACGTCATACTCTCACTCTCTATCTCTATATGCCATCTCATACTATCACTCTCATCTTGACTTTCTCTCTATCTTTCTATATCTCCTTCTTTCTACCTTTCTATTTTCCCTCTCACTTGGCTCTCTCTTTCTTTCTATATCTTCTTCTTACTTACTCTCTGCTATACGTCATACTCTCACTCTCTACCTCTATATTACATCTCATACTATCACTCTCATCTTGACTTTCTCTCTATCTTTCTATATCTCCTTCGTTCTCACTCTCTACTTTATCTCATACTCTCACCCTCTATTACTGAGCTCCGCTCTGCTCTACCTCAAACTCACTTTTTCTCTCTCGTTCTATATCTCCTCTTTTCTACCTCTCTGTATAGCCTCATACTCTCACTCTTTCTCTCCTTTCCACTGTTTTCTCACTGTATCTCTCTTTCTTTCTATCTCTCCACCTCATACCCTCACTGTCTTTCTCTCTCAATCTCTATACATTTATGATTCACTCATTGTACATTGCCTCTCTTTCAAAGTCACACTATATATTTCTGCTCGACCTCATATCCCCCCCTCTCTCTCTGTATATATATACTTCTCTTTCGAGTCACTTTACTTATATCTATCTATGTTTCTTTTCATCAACCTAACTCCATCTCCTTTCTATTCTACCACTCTCTAAAACAAGAGTGGTAGAGTGCCTGAGTTACACTCAAGTACTGTCTGTCTTTTGTATATTTCATTTTGTTCCTCTCTCTCTCTCTGAAGTCACATTTCTCTTTTCGTCGTTAACTCCATTTCATATTCATTCAGTCTTTCTCCCAACTATTTTCAACTACTTGCTTTTCTACTTTATTTTCATTCTCTTTCCTTCTCTTTCTCTATTCAGCTCTCCTCTTTCTTTTTACTCTTTCACTCATGTTTCCTTTTTTTTATCACTTATTCTTATCTCTCTGTCTTCTGGCCACTTCTCGCTAAACGAACTACTTCATCGTCACAGTTTAGTATCATATCACTACGCGCGTGATGTGATCAATGTGAACTTATAAATTAATGAAATCTCCACTCTGAAGACCTCAGTTTATTTTCTTTCCATTTTTATTCTATTACCATGAACTCATAACCCAAATATCAAAATTAGTAGACAGGGTGGGTGGGAAGAAGAGCAATTCATTAAAATAATAATTAACGACCTATGAGGTCATCTGGTTTAAGAAATAAATCACTTTGGGAAAATAAATATGAGTAATAATTTTTAATCCTTTATTTATTCCAGGAAAACAATCTAACATAATATTTTAACCAAAAAAAAAAAAACGCACACACTAGATATGGCTATAAGGACTGTTTGTTCAAGCAATATTTGCAATTATTGGATTCGTTCAAATCAAAAGGAAACAGTCGGGAGATGAGAATAGTGAAATACAGTTCATTGATCTTTGATGAGAAAACAGATCGAAGTAATGAGAGAGAGAGAGAGAGAGAAGGACGGCGTAAATTGAGTTGAAAGAAAGTTAGTTACGTACTTAACTAGCTGTAAGCCTGATATGTAAAGATAGCTAGTTAGACAAATAGTCCAGTTTAATTTATCACAGTGTGAAGTACATTGGAAAGTCATAAGCAAGCTAATTAAAGAGAGAGAGATTGGCAAACAAATGATAAAGTGAAAAAGAAAGACAGAGAAAAGGAAAAAAATGTAGCTTGTGGATTAAATTTGATATATTGGATGCATTGCTAATGGTAATGGTGTGGTGGGGCGCCTAAGCGGAAGGGACAGTGCATCGTATCCTGTCACCTGTGTGTACGACTTAGATACTGAACTCTGGAAATGCCAAATCAGGATCTATGTAAAGACACAGTTCACTGATAGAAGAAAGGAAGGGTCATGCTATTTAAATGGTTTCATACTTTGGCACAAGGCCACATATGCTCGAGAGAACCAGAACTGACATCCTGTGACATTTATGCCTTTCTCAAGGGCACTCCTCATTAAAGAACCAAAACCGAGCTGCGAACTGTGTACTCTTCGGGGACTTTCTAGACCAGTGGTTCTCAATCGGGGTCCACATGGCCCTTGGAGGTCCATTTTGTTAAAATGTATCTGCAATAAATTGGTTATACCTCTACGATACACAAAATATCTTCATTTTTTTTTTTCAATGTAATTCCTAATAATATCTAATTATAGAGATACAATATGATTTTTTAAACATCGAATGGCTATGAGGGTCCAGCAAAAATAAAACAGGAACCAAAGAGGTCCATGAGCAAAACTCCTGCTCTAAACAGTCACTACTTCTGCTAGAAATAGCGGCCAAATAATCTTAAAAAAAAAAGAAGTGGACAATGTTGTTATAAAAAGGCAGAATAGTCGTAACTAGAGCGTCGTTTATCAAATAGGGTATTAATTTTTAGTTTGCTACAATGATATCGAGTTCCACCACTACCGTGCCTCAAGAGTTTAATTTTGGAGAGGAGAGGTGGACCCGGCAATGTTTATTTGGCCAAGATACAGATAACCTGTTGAGTTATTCGTCTTCACTCCTTCCACGTACTCGCAATTTCTGGTCTTACTCAAGCAGCCGCGGCTCAGTAAGGATGGCTTTGCTCATGACGACCCTTTAGATAAAGGGCCAACAATCCTTTATGAGTGACAAGAGGCTTTTTCTTTCGATTTTTTTTTTTTCTTAAATGAGAAATACAGTTCATGGGTATACAGAGGTATAAGTATTGTATAGCTTTTAGAATACAATGTTTTTAGACACAGAAACTAGTCTTGTAGCAGAGTGATATAGCAATTGAATCACTCTCCATTGTATTATGGATGTATGTTCGAGTGGGTTAATTCAGTCGTATTCCCTCTCTTGAAAATCGTTGGCGAAGAAACGGTTTCATGCAATCATCTGTTGCTTCAACGAGTAACTTGCAGATTTCTTCCTTTGTGTATTTCTTACATTGGACCTAAAATGACTGACTTTTGAGCTTCACAAAGTGAATTCGATCCTGTTAGGAGTTGATTACAGAACATAAGAGAATGAGACTATATTATTGATGATATTAATTCGATCTGATCTTCTACAAATCATACAGTATATATTGGATGCAGACATCTAAACCATCTGCTGCAGAGGTGTAGTGAAACTTTCAACACTTTCGATACCAACCCGCATGAAACCACCCTTGGTGCTAAAACATGAATTCCGTTTTAAAGTTATCTAAATTAAAACGTTCCACCTAAATTTCATGCTGATTCATGTTCAAAACACCAGCTTAATAATAATAAAGTTATTTTAACAAATGTTCGTTTTCAACATTTATAGAAAGTCAATATATATATTTTATTTAATGGTACCAAAGTGATTATAGGCACCAGAGGATGGACAACACACCTTTGGCATGAGATATGATGGTGTATAAATTCAGGATACTTCGTCACAAAAAAAGTGTAATTTGTTATATGACAAGACAAAATAGTGTTCGGAACTATATAATTCTTATATCTTCGTCGTGGTGTTAGACAGGTTAAAAAAATTTTTTAAACCCTCTTAATTTTTATTAAACATAACTTATCCGCCCCCTTTTCAAGTCTCACAAGCACTCTCCTTTCTCTACCACTGATGTAAGTTGATGTGGCATTAGTCTATAGAGCCGACTTGTTTTGAAACAATCCTTGGGGAATTATCAACTACTATATATAAGTGTACACACACATATATATATACACACATATACAATGTGTGTGAGTACGTAGTTGTACGTGTATACATATATGCTACATACACTCATATAAATGTGTATGTGCATGAGTGTTCATAACAGTCACGAGTTTCTTATGGTGGTCTTAATAGAGCGGTGTCGACCATCTGGGCAAGCTCTCAGATTAGAAAAATGCGAACTATATATATGCATGGAATCAGGCGACAGCACCTTGCTCCAACGACGGCAACCCCCAAACAACCATTACGTAATAATAGCAAACAGTCGAGCTGCTGCTGCTGCTACTGACCTTAGTCTAGAACCCAAAACATTAACGATATCATAGTCACTTAACATAATAGACAAGTAGAAGGATTTGAATATTTTCATGTTCTGACTGAATCTATTGACAGCTGTAATCATGTTTGTGTGAGTTTCTAAGTAAAGTATTTAAAAAAAACAAAACAAATTAAGCACAATAGTCCAGAGAAGTCACGTGTATGCGAGATTTCATGAAGTAGAGTTCCCTTTTGTATACATTGTGTTTGATATTAAATAAACATGGACATTACTATTTTCTTAATGACAGAAAATGCAAAATAAATACGAAAATAATTATTATACATGCTAAAATAAAATAGAATTGTTAATGAAGTTACGTATGCACGAGATTTAATTAGGTTTGCTTTTGTAATCTCGCTTCCATGCGAGATTATAAAAAAAATCAGGCGTTCTGCATATTAATTAATTATTTTCTCCTTAATCATCAATTTTGATAACATCTTGAAAAAATTAACCATTCAAAAATAAAAAATTCTGCCGGAACCATATAGTGATGAAACGAGAAAAAAATACCATCTTACTATTCTTAAGACCGTTGACTACGTTTGTGACAGTCATGATTTGCGCATGCTCTATGACACGTAGGTCGTTGCTAAGGTCAACAATGACACGCTTCTTACGTTTATTGTTTAGTTAAGAATTTCAAAGATACGCACAAGACAGGCAAACAACCAGAGAAATGTGCGAAAAACTTGACAACCCTCTGATACAGCCTTCTCGTTTAGATGAGGGTTCTATTTGTATTAATTCCGAGCAGAGCAAAGACAACTGCCCATGCTCGTCATTAAACTATGTAAGTAGATGGATGTTAACTACATGAGCCAAAAACAAACAAAACATCTTGAGAGTAATATATAAATACATGGCGTTTCGGACAGATAGTTCCAGACATCGGAAAACGACAGACTTCTCTCATTTTTCTATGAGGGGCTTCGGTCGAACTGTTACATATATTAACCCTTTTCACGAAACTCTACTTTTCTTTCTTGTTCAAGTGATATTGGCTCTTGTCAAAATATTATTATAAGCTTAAGGGGAATACCTCGGGAGCGTTCTGCATATTAAATACAAGGTGGTAACAACTGGTTTCCACAGCCTGTAGAGATTCTGTTCAAAGTATAATTCTTTCATTCTTACACCAAAATTAAACCTCCAGATATAGAATTCACTTATGTGTCGATCTAACAACCAACTAACCAGACTACCTGCATATATAACTATTTATTCTCACTTTCTCTTTCTATGTGTTTGTGTATATGTGTGCGCGCTCGCGCCCACACGCACATTCACACGTGTGTGTGTGTCTTTTGGTCCACCTCCAAAAACATCATCTAAATATGGTTAGTAGGTCAGTAGTTGTCCCTCAGTATCAATCTTTCTCTCCCCCGCCATCTATCTAACGTTAAGCTGAAATCTTCACTCTATCTGCAAAACGTGCCAACAGGAAGTTTCCGTGCGATCATTCGTCCTGCTAGATACAGCAGCCAAAATTCTCCTAAATCAGTCAGCTGTCCTATATATAAAACTACGTTGCATGCATATTGCAGTGCTAAATACATAATGACTGAGAAAAAAGACAGGATGATCATATCTGGTGAGTTTTTGATCGTATGTCTGCCTTAAAAAGACCAGCTGGGCTGTTTAGATTACTGTGAGAGCCTTACGTAGACGAAATGCTGGAAATAACAGTCAAATCTCCTTCGATTCATGTCCTTTAAAATTCATTAGATAATGTATTCTGGAAAAAAAGATGGGATGCTCACAGCTGAAATGCCTTAGATAATAACTACTTGATTAGAGTTAATCCTGGGCTAAGCGTCATCTCCCTTGTTTACACAGCCTAAAGGGAATTAATAAGGCCAGTTATGTAGACAGTCGCTAAGCTCTACATTTGGAGATCACTGAGCAGCGTGTCAAAGGTGACAGTGAGCATGTTGGGGTCACAGAACTGAGTATTAGTTAATGTACAACAGTGGTGACAGAAATAGGTTACACAGAGGTTATAGGGGCACATTATATCAGAGGTTAGTGCAGAATGTCTGAGGTTAAAATACAGTTTGTGTATAATACAGAGGTCGTGGTGCCATATTAAAAAGTAACGGTATAGTATGTCAGAGGTTACTGCTCAAAGTCAGAAGTATGTTGAATAGAATGTAGTAGTGGTGCGGGGTTCCATAGGTCATAGTACAGTGTGTTAAATGTTACAACCATACAGTGTGTTGAATTCCCTACTATAGTAGTTCAGAGTCTTAACTCCGTCTATCCAAAGCTTTTGATGCCTGAGAGGGTACTGGCTTTTCCAACGCCTTAGCCTCGCCATCGCCGCGAGCGTGTTGGCTAGCTTCAGTGGGTTCCGTTGAACTTTTTAGAGTGCAGCCAAGTGAGGCACTTAATGCTACATTGATGCTTTTTTTCTTTCTTCTTTATGTTTTGTTTTTCTTTTGTAAAATATATTCCTTATCACTGAATTAGCTATTTTGAATGATGTAAGTTTCCAGACTTTTGGCTCGTTTCATACAAAGCTTTCCTTTCGTAAGTTCCATGGTTACTCAGGTGGTTGAAAGGAAAAAAAAAATTAGAAATGTGTATCATACATAGTGCATTCGAGGGAAATGTCCTGTGTATCACGTGATGCACAGGGCAGGCAAAAAGTTAAAGAACGGTATGTCAAGGGTTATAGTTCAGTGGGAAAAGGTCAAGGGTTATAGTTCAGTTGGAAGAGGTCACATTATAAAAACCATGGACTGAATCTTCAGATTGCTGTACTACGAAATAACTATTTGTAGCCACGGCATTTAACTATCTCTAAACTTAACAATAAACAGGCAATATGCGACGGTATGAATAGAGGCTTGTAAACAGTGGGAGCACTGTATGACTGGCGAGTGTTTCATAATCAGTCAGTGTGAATTAAAATTCTTGAATTGTCAGGAAGTCATTGCTCTGATGATTCATATGTAAATATCCAGGTTTTTGAGTAACATCACAACTGATACATGCAAGAATAAGTGTGCATGCGCATGTGTGTGTGTATGTGTGTTTTTTTTTTGTGTGTGATTGTGTGTGTGTGTGTGCGCACTCAAGTGTGAATATACTATCATGGACATGTGTGCCAGTATATTTATATGTTGCAATATATTTACATATGTGTCTAGGCATAATTGATCGTATAGTCGTGTGTGTGTGTGAGAGAGAGAGAGTTTATTTGTATATGTGTGTCTAGGCATAATTGACAGACAGAATGTTTTTGTAAGTTGAAAGTCACCCCCACCACTATCACCACAGTGGCATACTAATCATTTCACCCTCCTCTCTTTCTTTCTTTATCAATCACTCCTGCTCTCTCATTTTATTCCTCACCACCACCCATCTACCCACCACACTCTTGTACTCACAAAAATCTGTCTAGAAGTTGTCAGTCTATGAAAGGTACAGCCATCAAGTTGTTTTTAACGAGCAATTTTCATTAAAGCTTTACCGCTTTGTCTATGGTTATTACTGTGTCAGCTAATTAGATATGAAACCAATGATATGTCAACCTACAAATACATTTTTAGGATTACATATGTGTGTGTGTGTGTACATAACACTTATATAGCAAACATAACATATAGATATCATTGTCATCATCATCATCGTCGTTGTTATCATCATCATTTTGCATTAGTCTTCCATAGGTTGGATGGTTTTACAGGATCCAATGAATTGGAAGATAGTCGCCACAGTTTTGGTAAGATTTCTGCAGCATGATGCCCTCTCAAATAGCAAACACTTTACAGAGTGAACTGGGAGCTCTTTTTTTTTTTTCCTCTCCTTCTGTTCATGGCACCAGCACCAGTGATGTCGCCTTACAACTAAAACGGAAATATGAGGGAAACGGTGTTGTGAGAAGGTGGTCGTAGAGAGAGTAACAGAGTAGATAATATATTCTTTTCTACTCTAGGCACAAGGCCCGAAATTTTGGAGGAGTGGGGGGGGGGCAGTCAATTAGATCGACACAACTGGTACTTAATTTATCGACCCCAAAAGGATGAAAATCAAAGTCGGCCTCGGTGGAATTTGAACTCAGAACGTAAAGACAGACGAAATACCGCTAAGCATTTCGACCGGCGTGCTAACGATTCTGCCAGCTCGCCACCTTGAGTAGATACTATACTGAGAGAGGAAATATGGAAGGGGCAGGAGAAAGAGGTA
>NC_068990.1:87222247-87223342 GCF_001194135.2 Octopus bimaculoides | reverse complement strand
TGTGTGTGTGTGTACATAACACTTATATAGCAAACATAACATATAGATATCATTGTCATCATCATCATCGTCGTTGTTATCATCATCATTTTGCATTAGTCTTCCATAGGTTGGATGGTTTTACAGGATCCAATGAATTGGAAGATAGTCGCCACAGTTTTGGTAAGATTTCTGCAGCATGATGCCCTCTCAAATAGCAAACACTTTACAGAGTGAACTGGGAGCTCTTTTTTTTTTTTCTAGTTAATTTTAGTTAATTTTTATTTATTTTCAGATCATTAAAATGGAATGTCAAGTTAAGAAAAACGAGTATTTTCGACACCTCCTTCTTTTTGCTTTTAATCAAAGTTCTAAGGCCGCAAAAGCTGCTCACAACATTTGTGCTGTGTATGGAGAGGGTACCATAGCTGAAAGAACCACTCATGATTGGTATGCCATGTTCAAAAATGGAAAATTTGACCTCAAAGACACACCTCGTTCTGGCCATCCAGTTGAGTTCAATGAAGAGCGATTAAACCAACTTTTGCATGAAAATTCTCGTTAAACGACAAGGGAACTGGCAGAGAAATTGGAATGCTCCCACACTGTTATAGAGAACCATCTTCACTCGATGGGGAATGTTCAGAAGTTTGGAGCATGGGTTCCGCATGCTTTAAGTGACAACAACAAAAATCAACGAGCCACACACTCCGCTGGTTTGCTTGCTCGTCGCCGCTCAATTCATGGACACAAGCAGTGATTTCTTTACCAAATCATTTCTGGTAATGAAAAATGGTGCCTGTACATCAATATGAAGCAGCGTAAGGAATGGCTTAGCTCCGGTAAACAAGCAACACCACGCGTGAAATAAGATCTTCATCCGCGTAAGACGATATTGTGTGTATGGTGGGACTGGGAAAGGATTATCCATTACGACTTGCTTGAACGGAACCAAACGGTTAACACGGAACTCTATGTTCAACAGATGGAACGACTCAGCATGGCTATTCAAGAGAAAAGACCTAATCGTCAGCATGGAGTTCTTCTGATGCACGACAACGCCCGCCCTCATATCGCCAGTATGACCAAAGAAGCCATTCAATCGCATGGCTGGGA
>NC_068990.1:87216504-87222237 GCF_001194135.2 Octopus bimaculoides | reverse complement strand
ACCAAAGAAGCCATTCAATCGCATGGCTGGGAAGTGCTGCCACACCCGCCGTACTCTCCTGATTTGGCACCAACGGATTTCCACTTCTTTTGATCTCTTTCAAATGCTATGCAAGGAGTTTCATTCAATACTGATGCAGAATTGAGAGCTTGGTTGGATCAATTTTTCGAGTCAAAATCGGGTAATTTCTACCAATGAGGTATTGAAAATCTTGTTGAATGTTGGGAAGAAGTTGTAAACAACAAGGTTGAATACATTATTGATTAATTAGTTGTTATTTTTTATTAAACCTTAAAAAAAATTTAAATTAAAAAAAACTGTGGGAACTTAGCTGCCAACCCAATATATATATATGTGTGTGTGTAGAGAGAGAGAGAGAAGGGGGAAAGGGAGACAGAGAGAGATAGAGAGATGCTTATAGCAGAGAATCCTGAGACTGCACCAAAATCTTTGACAAGTTTCTCCAATCACACACTAATATGAAGGTTTACTTTATCTTGAACAATGCTCTTTCCACATGAGTCCCCTGGGAGAATGGTGTTTTGCAGTTACATCTGTAACTGTGCCATCTTTATACTTCACATACTTTGCAGCCATATTTTGATCATGCGTTTCTGGTGATCCAGGTATCTATTTCTCTGCTGCTACTGCTGCTCAACATGTAATTTAATTGGCATAATTTCAAAGCTAAATCAAAGGTGCTTATAATGCCCACGGGCATATGGCGTAGTGTTTAAGAGCACGGGCTGCTAACCCCAAGATTCTGAGTTCAATTCCAGGCAGTGACCTGAATAACAATAATAATAATAATAATAATGATAATAATAATAATAATAACAATAACATAATAATAATAATAACAGTGGGGAACAAACACAGACATGAAGACACACACACACACACTTAGATATATATATATATATACAATGGGATTCTTTCGGTTTCCATCTACCAAATTCATTCGCAAGGCTTTGGTCGGCCTGAAACTATAGTGGAAGACATTTGTACAAGGTGCCACGCTGTGGGACTGAACCTGGAACCATGCAGTAGAGAAGTAAACTTCTTACCCCAATAGCCATTCCTGCACCTGATACACACATGCACACAAACACACACAAGCACACATACACATTTATATATACCGTTGAAAGGCTAAATTAAGACTCATATATATATTATTAATGAAAATCCTAATTTCAAGCAATAAGCAAAAATGTATATATTTTTTAACGCCAAATGCAGACTTCTTCCACAAGGCTGCACTTAACAACCCCAAAGGCGGCCTGTTCTTCATCCTAACTCCCCACTGTCTTCTAACCACCCCACCCCCACCCCACTGCCAGAATTGTATCGCTCTTTTTCTTTCTAACCTCCCCCATGTCTTTGTTTTTTTTTTCCCCACCCAACAAACTCAATCTTAAAATCATTAAAACCGATTATTAAGCGCATCAAAGTCACCTCGTTTGTCCCAATCCATCTCAACTTCGGACAGCTTGAAAAAGCTACAGGCGTTATTACCTCATTACTCATATGTAATACCTTGTTGCTGGAAACTAGCCAAGGACATTAGCATAACAAGAAGAATATCAAATAAACCAGTGTAAATATGATTTCAGAATGAAGTGACTATTGTTTTGTTGTGTTTGTGGAACTTCCTTTGTTAGTGCTAGCTGTTGTGATGTGTTGATAGAAAACTATCTTGGTTGCTATTTTTACGTCTTAAGAAGGAGATATAAATATTCTCAAACTTACTGTGTTGAAATTAAACCACAAATACCATTATAAATTACTTGTTCTAACTTGTCCTCCACCTTTGTCTTTTGATAACAAAATTTCATTGTGGCTAGTTAAGAAAAGTTGACAGCAGTTGCTGCTGCTGCTGCTGTTGTTGCTGTTTTTTTTAGCCCTAAGTCAGTCCAGATTCAGCAGACCTGTGATCAAAGACATTCTTTCATTTCAGACCGAAATCTGGGATGACATAATTTAATGTGTTTTCCCCCTTTTAAGCCAGTAGGGTGTACTTTAAATGACATTTAGATGTTTCCAGTAGTTCAAGCAACCAGTGCTGATTTTGTAACCATTGTAATTGCTGCTGCTGCTACTGCTGCTGCTGCTACTGCTGCTGCTTCTATCAGTCAGCTCTGCAAGAATAAACACCATGATAGACATGAAGGTAGCCAGTCACATATTTTCAGAACAATGTACGAATCCAGCTTTCAGAATGCACAATGCCTCATTTATGATCTAGGATCACAGAGTTCTGTTCGCACTACTCCATAGTGGTCAGTCATGCAGAGTGTTTGGCAGCAGCCAGTGGTATGGAATGCTCTCTTATGTTAGTTCTGTGGTGTCCAGTGTTCTACTGTGGTCAGTTTTTGTTGTGCGTAAAGTGATAACTGCGAAGTTCTGTATAAAGAGTAACATGGTTGTTGCATAGATATGTTGTTGTTGTTGTTGTTGAGGAAAATGACACATTGTACAGAAGTGGATAATTGATTGGATAGGAGGAGGCCATAGCATTTGCTTCCTATGTATGTCTGCTTCTTTCTGCACAAAGAACTTAGAGTGCAGTGTTTGTGTAGAGTCCAGTAGTGGGGGTATCATCAGGCAGTAGATATACAGGGTGATTCAAAAGTCACTATACATAGGAACAATTTATCTTTTTTATAAGAAACAGTTTATAAAAACAGTTTTTTTTTTGTTTAACAGGCTCTATATGGTTGCCATTGTTTTGAATACACTTTGCAATACGTTTACCCCACTCATTGTGAACTCTTAATACCACATTTGGTGATAAGTGTGCAAGGGACTTAGTGATGCGTTCCTTCAAATGCTTTGTTTTTTATCTTTCAGTGATACACCGTACCTTTCAAATGCCCCCAAAGATAGAAATCAAGAGGGTTCAGATCAGGGGATCTTGAGGATCTTATAAACTAACTCTTATAAAAAAAATTAATTTTTCCTTTGTATGGAGACTTTTGAATCACCCTGTATATTGTCAAACCCTGTATGTTGTCAAACAGTGGAAATGTGTAGTGTAGAGTGCTGGCAATTATATCTTGGGTGGAGTAATGTTAGGCAGTGGGTATATTTTGTGGTGGGTGTTGTGTAAAAGTGAGGGATAAATCTCACCTGAGATTGGATACCAGTTTATATATATTATGTCCATATTTCCTCCCAAGGTCCTACACTAACCGCTATGCATAGTCTTTTCTCTACAAAACATTGGTTCTTTAGATTTCCCTCCTTGCACATATTTTTCTTGAACTTGTCATCAGCTTGCAACAATTAGAGGAAAACATTAACCATTGTCAATCTGAAGAAAGACACTAACTATGGCTGCTGTCCCTTCCTCCAGAACAATCCTGTAAAACAGAAAAAAGAAAACAGAGAAAAATTCCAGATAATCTGGAACCTGTTCCTTCATGGTTTGCTGAACTGAGTTAATTAGTCTTGATTAATTAAAGCTGTTGTGTTTATACAATATGTTAACACTTACATCCTTGTATCTTTTTATATAGTGTTGTTGTTGTTGTTGCTACTGCTGCTGTTGTCGTCGTCGTTGTCATCGTCATCATCGTTGTCCTTGTTGTTGCTGTCGTTTAACCCTACTAAATAATAACTTTATTTTATCTAGATTATTTGTGTAACTTTTGCACCAGCCCCAATAAATGAGCTTCAGCATGTATTTCAGTGTAAGGGACACTCGTTGTACCATATACAAAATCATCAGCTGTTCAGAGCTTATATATTTTCTGGCTCCAAAGCCTACATTTTGAGATGCAGTTTTATATATTATAAATATGTGGTAGGCCTGAGAAATCACCAGAAGCTGAGCATTTGCAGATATATTTTTGAGGATTAGTTTCTCTGTTATTAATGTTTTTTTTTTTTATATGAAACCACCTGAGGCCACTCTTGGTTCCATAACATAAACTTCCTCTGTTTTAACCCTTTTGTTACCATATTTCTGTTGAGATGCTCTGCTTTTCTTTCAATTAATTTAAAATATAACAAAGAATTTAGTAAAATAACTTAGTTATCAATTCAGCTAGTGTTAGGAACATTAATTGTGACTAAGGTTTGGTGGAAGATTTTAATTCAAAACTTATGAAAACAAGACATTTGTACTACAGAGCCAGAGCCGGTTTCTGCCGGGTTGGTAAGGAAAGGGTTAAAGTAATCTAAATTAAAACTCTGCTTCAAAATTTCTTACTAATTTATATTCTATATTTCAGCTTAATTATGACAATGTTATTTTACTAAATTCCTTATTGTCTCCAAAATTAATTGAAACAAGGACAATGTGTTTCAACAGAAATATGGTAACAAAAGGGTTAATGAGTAGACACGGTTAAGGGTCGTGACTGTATTTCTAAGAAATATTGGAAGCGAGATTATGCTTTAAAATTGCTAACCCCATGTTTGATCTAATATCCTGTCATAACAACATGATGAATACAACAACAATGACAGACTTTGATATAAACGCATTTGATCCTGTCTGATGCACTGAAAATGGTGTTTCTTTAATTCCAGGTCAGCAAAGAGCAGGAGTATTGCAAAAATATAAAAGATGACTCACCAAAACAAACAGTATGAGTCCAAATTTCATTTCCCCAAACATCCAACCTCATTGTAATGTTGTGCAATCATATTTACAAATGTGATTTTTGTCTATTTTATAATGTATAGTATAACGTCTACCACTGGGATTTTACTGTGTATAAAATCACTTTTGATGTATGTATAAATTCATGATGATGATGATGATGACGATCATCATCATCATCATCATCATCATCATCATCTTGGCGTCATCATCATTGCTGTTGTCATCAGCAACATCATCATCATCATTATCATTGTTTTAACTTTCACTTTTCCATGCTTGTCAGACACAATTCATTAAGGTAGACTTTCTATGGCTGGATGCCCTTTCTGTTACCAATCCTCACCTGTTTTCAAGCAGGGTAATATTTCCCCAAGGCTGGAAAATGATTTCATAGAAGCTTGTTTGATGGTGATGCTCATTTATAATTATTGTACAATGTCCAGAAAAGGAGACGCAAACACATACACACACATGCGTGCACACACACACACACACATACACATACACAAATATTACTTGGAAATAGGAGAGGGTGAACAATAGGAAGGGTAGCTGGACATACCTTTTGCTATTGTAACATTATGGTGAAGTTGCTTTTGTTGGGAGCTGTAATGAAGGTGGTAGCTGTGGTGGGGGTTATGATGGTAATGGTGGTGGTGGTGGTGGTGATAGTGGTAGTTGTGGTGGTGGTGGTGGTGGCAGTAAGTAAATACCAGATCAGTGATACAGTTAGATATAAATGTATTTGATTCTGACTGATTCTGCCAACATGGTGTTTTCTTCATTTCAGGTCGGCAGAGAGATAGAGGATTGCAAAAATGTGACAGTTGACACGCCTAAGAAAACGGTATGAGAAAACCAAATTTCATTTGCTTACGTTCTAACTTATCATTCTGTCTGTTTGTCACTTATTCACTTCTGTGCTTTGAATGTTATATACAATGTATAACACAGTGTTTATTACTGTGGGGCTTTTTTAGCAGTGGTGGTGATGGTGGTGGTGGTGGTGATGTTGGTAGTTGTGAAGGTAGTGGTGGTGGTGGTGGTTGTGGTGGCTGTGGTTGTGGTGATGGTGGTGGTTGTGGTGGTGGTGGTGATGTTGGTAGTTGTGAAGGTAG
>NC_068990.1:87215255-87215989 GCF_001194135.2 Octopus bimaculoides | reverse complement strand
GGTGGTGGTGGTAGGTGGTGGTGGTCATAATGATGAGGAAGATGGAGATGGTGGCAGTGATGGTGGTGGTGCCTATGATGATGATGATGACGATGTTGATAACGGTGGTGGTGGTGGTGGTGGTGGTGGTCATAATGATGAGGAAGATGGAGATGGTGGTGGTGCCTATGATGATGATGATGATGACGATGTTGATAATGATGGTGGTGGTGGTGGTGGCTATGATGATGACAATGATGATGATGATGGTATAATGATCACTGCTCCTCTATACAATCTCCACCTGTTGCAGACTCGCAGAAAATCAAAGAAACGAAAGGATTTGGTGGGGGAGTGCCTCCAGTACCCAGCTCAGGTAGGAAGAATCCTTTATTTCATACTTCATGACTAGTGATCATTTGCAGTCAAAATACTTGTATGTATGTGTGTGTGTGCATGCATGCATGTATGTTTATTCAACTGTGTATATAATATATATGACTGGTATTTTGTTAACCTTGGCAAGATTGAACTCAACAATAGTAGTTTTTCTCGTCACATTTTGTCACTAAGGGCTAATTCATAAAAGTGATTTCTAACATTGATATGGGGTCACAAATTAGAGAGTTCTGTAAAGTCACCTATATTCTGATACGGCATGTAAAATACACCATTTCGAGCATGGCCGTTGCCAGTACCGCTTGACTGACCTTCGTGCCGGTGGCACGTAAAAGCACCCACTACACTCTTGGAGT
>NC_068990.1:87214544-87215245 GCF_001194135.2 Octopus bimaculoides | reverse complement strand
CATCCAGCTGTAGAAACTCTGCCAAATCAGATTGGAGCCTTGTGTAGCCATCTGGTTCACCAGTCCCCAGTCAAATCGTCCAACCCATGCCAGCATGGAAAGCGGACGTTAAACGATGATGATGATGATGATAATGATGATGATGATGATATGCGTCTTTTTATCATTTGTTCAGCCACCGACACCATGCTTTTTAAAGAAATTCCAGGACTACTATAAGACAGATGTAGGTCTCCGCAGGAGACACTATGGTATTTCATACGATCCGGAACGCTACTTCACTGAAAAGATGTGGCACTGTAAAGTGGTGAAAAACCCTTACCCTTTAGAAGAACTGATCAGCCCACACATGAAAACACAGTTCCAAGAAATATGTGATAATTTTAAAGAAAACCTGTACATGAGCAAAAAACATGCAAGCGTTGGAAAAAAGTCACAGTGGCACATTTACGCCCCAGAGGATGTTGAGCAATTGAGACATGGGAAAACCGTTGAACCTGGTAAGGCTTGTTGACTGGCTTTCAGTTTCTCTTTCATCCTGTTGTTGTTCTTGTTCTTGTTACTCTTTTACTTGTTTCAGTCATTTGACTGTGGCCATGCTGGAGCACTGCCTTTAGTCGAGCAAATCAACCCCGGGACTTATTCTTTGTAAGCCTGGTACTTATTCTATCGGTCACTTTTGCCAAACCGCTAAGTTACGG
>NC_068990.1:87212195-87214484 GCF_001194135.2 Octopus bimaculoides | reverse complement strand
TTACGGGGGACTTAAACACACCACCATTGGTTGTCAAGTGATGCTGGGGGGACAAACACAGACACTCAAACATATACACACACATACATATATATATACATATATACGACGGGCTTCTTTCAGTTTCCGTCTACCAAATCCACTCACAAAGCTTTGGTCGGACCAAGGCTAAAGTAGAAGACACTTGCCCAAGGTGCCACGCAGTGAGACTGAACCCGGAACCATGTGGTTTGTAAGGAAGCTACTTACCACACAGCCACTCCTACTTAATTTTTATTGTTACTTACGTCATATGTAAACAAACATAAGTTTGATTTTGGACCATTGTATTATTTCTTCCTTCCTTCCTTTTTTCCTTACTTTCTTTCTTTCTTTCTTTTTCCTCTTTCCCTCTCTCCCTTTCTTTCTTTCTTTCTTCCTTCCTTTCTTCTTTTCTTTCTTCCTTTCTTTCTTTCTTTGTTTCTTCCTTTCTTTCTTTCTTTCTTTCTTTTTTTTTCTTTCTTTCTCTCTTTCTTTCTACAGACGGGGATGTTGGGAAAGTGGTCAACCCCCCTTATTCCCAGGCCGAACTGAGAGAACAGGACGATAAGTACCACCACCTGTACGTGGCATCGCACAAGGACCTCTACCCTGGTGAACACGTGCAGAGGGGTTACAAGCCCCCTTTCAAACCTTCAGCAACATTTGGCGACGATGTAGTCAAGCACTCCGACGGAGCTTTAACAAAGGCCAGCATGAAGTGGGTAGACATGGCGAGGAAGGAGAAGGCCACGCCCCTGATATCCTACGACTTCGAAGAGTTCAACAGGAAAACACATCCCCGGGTAGGGACTACGCTAAACCAGTAAGTAGCATTCGGACTCATTTGAGATCGTTGTTGTTGTTGTTGTTGCTGTTGGTTGAAGGGAGTGAGGTTTTCTGTTACTGATTTGATTCTTCATCATCGTCATCAGAATCTGCCAAAAAAAAAACAAAAAAAAACAGACACGTGTAAAGATATTCGAGCGAGATCGTTGCCAGTGCCGCCGAACTGGCTCCTGTGCAGATGGCACGTAAGATACACCATTTTGAGCGTGGCCGTTGCCAGTATCGCCTGACTGGTCTTCGTGCCGGTGGCACATAAAAGCACCCACTACACTCTCGGAGTGGTTGGCGTTAGGAAGGGCATCCAGCTGTAGAAACTCTGCCAGATCAGATTGGAGCCTGGTGTAGCCATCTGGTTTCACCAGTCCTCAGTCAAATCGTCCAACCCATGCTAGCATGGAAAGTGGACGTTAAACGATGATGATGATGATGATCTGTTTTAGTTGAGAAATGTCATGTTTGAAATTATTTTTCTGCTAAGCTATATGGAATTTATTGAAGCAACGGGACTTGCAGAGAATATCAAATCTATTTTATAATAGATATTTAACATCGTTTCTGGAATTACCATGAAATTTAATTACGTAGTTAAAGGGTTAAGTAAACAAAGCAAATAAATAAACATATTGCGTAGACGTTGCCTTTATTAGGTTGACCTCCTCTTGTACGCAATTGTAGTGTTAATCAAACAAAAGTTGACCCCGGTGAGAGCTGAACTCAGCCTGCATTAACGAGTCAGGAGAATAAAAGACTAACAACATCTAACAGAAAAATTTAATCGTAAACTCCTAAGAACAGTCACAGAAATGTAAGGGAGGTAATTCCTAATTTTTAAATATCTTTTTGCTCTCCCTTTGTAATCTCTTCTGAAACTGTTAAAACATGAGAGATATCTTCCTTATAAAGGCAACAAGTAGCTGCTGAATCGCTTCAGTGCCGGACAAAATACCTTGTTATTCTTGTTCCGACTATTTACACCTGATGAAGGATGGAGGGTATATCAGCCGAAATGTGTTAACAACAAACAAGATGAGGACAAATATCCGTCAATAACATGAAATATTTTGCAGGATTCGAGATGGCAGGAAATTCCCGTATGACCACATTTTTGGTCGACATATAATAGCAACTGATACTGTTGGCACAGTGATCCATGATGGCACTCCATTCCAGTACGGTGACATGAAAGACCATTTTGGTTTCCTGGTTGCACTGCGGAAACATCTGAGTGAGACTGAGTACTCACGCTTGACTAAAGTCCTTATTGCAATGCAGCAGGCTGATGCGGTAAGTATACTTGGTTGTATGCAATATTTCTATACACAGTTAAATAACATTGCCCATACATTATTTACATTTGACGGAAATTTGTCCTCATATATATATATATATATATATATATATATATTTTTTTTTTTAAAGTTT
>NC_068990.1:87204180-87211374 GCF_001194135.2 Octopus bimaculoides | reverse complement strand
ATATATATGTGCATGTGCATATACTCATGCATATACTCATGCACACACACACACACACACACACACACACACATACACGCATCTATATATATAATGCTTATTATTTCTGTACACAGGAGAAAACTGGTTATCTGAGCACTGATGAAGCGATGAGAATAATGTTGGAGCAGGAATTTCCAATCAATGTGGAAGGGTTAAGGGCATTTCTAGAGATGTGGAATGATGAAAATGGTGGTGTCAACTACCATCTGTTAATAAACTCCCTCAACTGGAAAAGCCCTTTGCCATGTTCACATATGTTGCCATTGGATAGACGTAAGCTGATTTTACTTGCTGATGTTGCTGTTATTTAACCCCAGGTCATCCTTGAATCAAGCAAACCTATGACCAAATGTGTTTTAGTCATCATTATCCCATTGTTGTTGTTCATAACACAGTGTCTATTCAAAATCATATTATCTTGAATGTGGCCTCATTAAGGCAGCAGGGGTTAATTTGAGGCATATTTGGCTGTTATTCCTACCAGATCAAATCTTATGTAGAGGTTTCCCCACCAGCCGAACACGTGGTCACCAGAGTCATTGTTCTGTAGAGACCATAACACCAATCATACAAAACATTCTGACATGCAGTGGTTGACTGTCTGTAGTGCAGTGCTTCCTGTACAAGCCGTTTGTGTTGTTTAGCCCTAGGTCAAGTAGGCCCTTGATTAAAAGGTCCTCCAGTCATGGTCATCTGTCTCCATAAGGGTATGCAGTGCTGGATTAACCCATTAAGCAAAATAAACATGTGCTTAGGGCATCAAGGGACCAGAGCACCACAGAAATGAAAAATGGTTTACGGCACAAAAGAAATCACTTTAACCTTGTTAAAATAATATTCACAATGCTTTGGTAGCACGTAAGAGCACCCACTACACTCTCGGAGTGGTTGGCATTAGGAAGGGCATCCAGCTGTAGAAACTCTGCCAAATCAGATTGGTGCCTGGTGTAGCCATCTGGTTTCACCAGTCCTCAGTCAAATCGTCCAACCCATGCTAGCATGGAAAGCGGACGTTAAACGACGACGATGATGATGATGATGATGATGATCTCTACTAAGTATAGAAGCAATTTTAAAAAAAACGAAGGAGGAAGCTTTTCAAATATAAATAAAATGGAAGCATGTAAAAATAAACCTTATTTCCCATCTTACTGTTAGTTTTGTTTCAGTTTGAAAAATAAAAATTCATTTTATGGTTTATTATCATTTACATTTTGAATTATTTTTGTTTACATTTTGAACCATTTACATATGACTTGAGGGCACCAAAACCTTTTAAGTGCTTAGGGCCTCTAGAGGTTTTAATTTGGCCCTGAGGGTATGTAAGGATAAATTATCCAGTGTGTCCTTTCTTGTTTTTTCAAGTGATAGAGGTGGTATAAGGGAATATCTGGCTGCTATTTCTAGCAGATCTAGTGAACCTTGTACAGATGCTCTCGTTGGCTTTTGTGCCTCTCACTATTTCTGGATTTACAACAGAGGTGAGTAAGGTGGGTGGTAAGAATAAGGGTGAAGGGTAGTGTTAGTGATGATGCTGGAATGATGATGATGATGTTGATGAGATTATGATGGGGATATGACAATAAGGATGACAGTGATAATGATTCTCCTCTTCCACAACCTTGCCTGAACTTGTACCTCGGAGCGTAACTTTCTAGGTGCAATCCCATGGTCATTCGTGACCGAAGGGGGTCTCCTCATATTGTGATGATGATGGTAGTGATGATGTTGTGCTGATAGTGATAATGATGATGATGTTGATGTTATTTCTGCTACTGGTTGTGATTGGTGATGACATTAATAATGGGAATGGTGATGACAAGTAACTATAGTTACATAAAAAAAAAAATACACTACTTTCAGTTTCACTTTTGTTCAATTTTAAGTTAGCCAGCTTGGAGAGAAGCAGGAGGAGAGTTTAAAGAGCAAGGTGAAGGAAGATAAGACAAAATTCCGTTTTCAGAAGAGTAGTAGCACGATTAATTCCGTTTTTGATGCCAATGGAGTGACCAAAAGTAAGTTTAAAACTCTGTCATATTTAATATTCAACATCACATACAATCAACCATTACACATTAGATTGTCAGTTTGTTTTTTTCAGCACTGTGTATTGCCAATCAACAAAGGCCTTTCTCTTCTTTATGAGATGTAATGTCTTAAGATAAGTCTTCATCACTATGTTTGTGGAGTAATTTGATAATTATACTGCACTATTTGAGTGCGACCGATGCCAGTGCTGCCTGACTGGCTCCCTTGGTGGTATGTAAAAAGCACCATTTGAGCATAATCGATGCCAGTCCCACTGGATTGGCTCCTGTGCCAGTGGCATGTAAAAAGCACCATTTGAACATGGTCGATGCCAGTGCCGCTTGACTGGCTCCTATGATGGTGGTGTGTAAAAAGCACCATTTGAGCACCATTCGAAAATGTTATTGTAGAAATGTACGCAGCACATGTACTATAGCAGTTCTATGCATAGCTTTAAAACTGGGATTGAAAGGCAGGGGCAAATTATGCCTACCTAATCTACAAAAAAATAAAATATTTTACATTTTATGCAAAATAATCAGAGTATCCTTCATAATTTTATTGAATCAGGTGCATAATTTGCCATAAAAGGAAAATATTACTATTGATCTATTTTATTCAGGGCAGGCACTGCTTAGCTTGCCTACCCAGGTGGCATATCCCTGATATATATATATATATATTTGTTCTTTTTTTTAAATTTTTTTTTTTTAGAAGCGTTGAGATGTATTGTAAGATACAGAAATAAATTTATTTCTCAAATGCGTTATAATGCTATAAATAGTGGGATCAGGATAAATTATCCATATAATGCAGAGAAATACGTTGCTGACCAGCCATGAGACTCGAACTCACATCTCTGTGATTACATGTCAAGTGTTTTACCATTAAACCAAACTGTCCAGCAACGAATTCTTCTGCAATTTTAGAACTTGAGTCTCATGGCTGGCCAAAACGTATTTTTCTGCATTATATGGATAATTTATCCTGATCACCCTATTTATAGCATTATCACGCATTTGAGAAATAAATTTATTTCTGTATCTTTTATATATATATATATATATCACATAGTTTTCAGCACCAGAAACATTCTGAGAGTAGAGAATTACATTTTGTGTATCTTAAAATTCTTCTGCAGTGCTTCAGTTACTCTCTTTCTGCTTTACTTTGTAGATTGGCGTTGTTATGGGATTCCAAACTTTCGCGCAGATTTGATTCCTCCAAAGATTCAAAACCTTTCCAACCCAAGAAACTATGCTAACCAGAGCGATGCATTCAATCTGATAAGACCATCTGTTTATGCTGAGTATGGCATGGATTTGGAAATGATGAAACCCAGGACATTAGATGAAGTAAGTCTGAAATGAGAGAAATAACTTACTTTGCTCCCTCTCAAATTCCACTTACGTTGAGTCTGTCTTTCATCTTGCGCAATTTGAATGAATAATTAGCAATCAAATACTTGGGTTCCTATAATTGGCTAAACCTCTAACAGAGTAACAATGGTGTTTCTGCCTTGCTACAGTTAACAATCAAAAACCAGCAAAAGCATATGCACACACACACACACACACACACATAAACACAATGGGCTTTTGCCCAGTTTCCATCTATTAAACTCCCTCACAAGGCATTGGTTAGTCCAAGGCTATAGTAAAAGATACATGTCCAAGGTGCTGTACAATGGGACTGAACCTAAAACTGTGTGGTTACCAAGCTAGTTTCTTAGCCACACAGCCATGCCTGCACCCATATGGTACAATAACCATTATTATACATTTTTATTGTCTACTTAAGCCATATCCTATATTACCATCTATCTGGGCCATATTACCATCTATTCAGACCATATTCTATACATGTTTATTGTCTATTTAAATCATATACTCCTTAAGGATAAAGATCTCCTTTGGTCATGAATGACCATGAAAGTGCATCAGGAAACTTCCCCTCTGAAGCACAAGTCCCAGCAAGGTTGTTTATGGAAGACCAGCAGTTGCCCATGCATACCTGTCTCTCCTCTCCAAGTGACTGATGTTATCCAAGGGAAAGGCAAAGGGGCTGATACAGCTTGGCACCTGTGATGTTGCAACTCATTTCTACAGCTGAGTGAAACTGGAGGAATGTGAAATAAAGTGTCTTGCTCAAGAACACAATGTGCAGCCTGGTCTGGGAATCAAACTCACAACCTCACAATTGTAAGCCCCATGCTTTAACCACTGAGCCATGTGCCTTCACTAAATCATATACTATATAGATAATTACTCATTGTTTAACCCTTTCATTACTGTATTTATTTTGAAATGCTCTGTGTTTCTTTTGATTAATTTGAAATATAACAAAGAATTTAGTGAAATAACTTAGTTATCATTAAGCTAGTGTTAGGAACATAAATTCTGACTAAGGTTTGGTGGAAGATTTTAATTCAAAACTTATGAAAACAAAACATTTGTACTACAGAGCCAGAGCCAGTTTCAGTCAGGTTGGTAATGAAAGGGTTAAATAACATACTAAATACATATTATCTGTTGAAACCACAATCTATATTTCCTTTCTCTCTCCTTGAATTTCCCTTCTCAGCTAAAAGATATTTATGGCAGAAGTGGGTTACCAACAGATGAAGAAACATTCCTGAAAATGCATTGTATCGCTACCAATGGCAAACCTGACGAAAAAGTCAGCTTGCACAGCATACAGAAACTATTTCAAAGATCAGGTGCACCTGCCAGGTTGATTAAATAAATGCAGTTATGACATCAGTATGCATTAGAAAGCATGAAATATATTTTGGTGATGTATATATATGTGTGCATACGCGTGTGTGTGCGTTTATGTGCACACACATGACTATGTGTGTATGTGTGTGCAGTAGAGTATATAAGTAATAAAATGTATTCTCACGTGCTGCAATATATTCCTGTATACATATATGTGTGTGTGTGTGTGTGTGTAAAAACAAAGAATTGTTTAAATCTGCCTTTCTGTTTATCTCTATGCATGCATGGATCCTTTTACTTGTTTCAGTCATTTTGACTGTGGCCATGCTGGTGCACCCGCCTTTAGCCGAACAAATTGACCCCAGGACTTATTTTTTGTAAGCTTAGTACTTATTCTATCGGTCTCATTACCGAACTGCTAATTTACCTGGATGTAAACACACTAACATCGGTTGTCAAGCAATGCTGGAGGTGGTGGGGACAAACACAGACACACAAACTTATGCATATATATCTACATATCTCTCTCTCTCTCTCTCTCTCTCTCTCTCTCTATATATATATATATATATATATATATATATATATATATATATATATATATACATATATATAAATGTATGTATGTGTGTGTATATATGTGTGTGTATATATATATGTGTATATATATATATATATATATATATATATATATATTGCCAAAGGTATAGGTCATTCGTCATTGCCTCCATGATGCCCCTGGCACGTGTGCCAGGAGCACACAAAAGCACCCATTATACTCTCGGAGTGATTGGCTTTAGGAAGGGCATCGAACTGTAGAAACCCTGCCAAATCAGACTGGAGTCTATTGCAGCCCTTCAGCTTACCAGCTCTGATCAAACTGTCCAACCCATGCCAGCATGGACAAAGGACGTTAAATTATGATGTTGATGATAATGCTGGCATAGGTTGTATTGTTTGATAGGATCATGTGAGCTGCAAGGCTGTGTTGGGCTCTAATGTCAGAATTGGCATGGTTTCTATGGCTGGATACCCTTCCTAATGTCAATTACTCTACAGAGCGTACTGGGTGCTTTTTTCATGTCACCAACATTAGTAACATTGTCGAGTAACTTGCAGGGACAGAAGAAGAACAGTGAGAAGAAAAAGAAAGAGAAAAAGTTCTGATGGGGAGTATTTGAGAGGAGGAGATGACTTTGTGCTGGATGTTGAAAGGCTAAAATAAAATAGAAGGACGATCACAGGTATTTAGTTATAAAGGAGATACATGGATACTCCTATGATATATAGATGTGGGTCGTAGTAGTTGAGAAGGAGTTAAAGGAAGATAATGATGGCAGAATTTGAACTCAGAGTATAAAGACAGATGAAATACCGCTAAGCATTTCGCCCGGCATGCTAGCGTTTCTGCCAGCTTACCACTATACATATATGTTTATTATATAAAGAATGAACGTCCTGGAAATTTACTTCAAATATTTTTAACAAAATAAAATCTGCTTTTAGATAAGGACATGTTGAAATTAGTTAAAACCGTTTCAGCCAATATATCCGTCATATATAAAATGGAAATAAAAAAGAAAAGAATAGAAGGGATGCGAATTGTTGGTGAGAAATCCAGAATTGAATCCAGTTCTAGTTTCAGGACATTTTTATTAGAAGCAAGGGAAAAAGACAATACTTAGCGATATGATTACTTTTACAATTCATAGGTTTATTATCTCTCTTAGAACTTTCCAAGGGAAATAACTCCGAAGAGTAGTGTCCCTTTATACTTTTTTTAAAAACCCTAATGCTGTGTTAAGAACTGCTTCATTTTCCTTGCGCAGAGATTTAAAAAAAATATTTCAAGAAATTCGCATCTTGGTTTTGTTACTTTATCGAATTTTGTCGTGAATAATTATAGCAAAAGAAGCGGCATCTCAATATGTGACTAAATAATGTAGAAGGCTGTAAAATTTATGCCGCTGGCGATTGTATCGCTTGAAATATCTCAAACCTGTATTTTTTTTTCTTTTCGGTTTTTATTGTCGTGTCAGGGAAGGCTTGTATATACTATGTGTGCATGTGAGGGTTTGTATTTAAATGATATTTTTCTAGAAAGTTTTACAGATTTTTACAGTTCCAGTGATGGATTGGATCTGTAGCCTTCGAATTAGGTTTTTCCTTTCTGGTTTTGAGAAGCCTAATTTCTCAAGAACGGTATTTAGGCAGTGTGTTACATATCCCAGGGCCCCAACAATTACAGGTATAAAGCGGAACTTGTAATCTGGATAGAGTAACTGCAGATTTCTCAATAGCTCAGCGTAGGTATTCACTTTTTCACTGATCTTCAGCTTTATGCTAACATCTATGTATGCTTCTATACTTGAGTGAATTCTTATATATATATATATATATATAT
>NC_068990.1:87202222-87204019 GCF_001194135.2 Octopus bimaculoides | reverse complement strand
ACACACACACACACACACACACACACACACACACACACACACACACATACTTTATTTAAAAGCAGGAGAAATATCACAAAAACTGTTATTCAGAGTTTCCCGTTCCCGTTCGTCGGACAGTTTTGTTAAATGAAGTATATTACTCTACTTCTGGTATTTGAGTACTCTTTTTTTCCCACCTTGTCTCACATTTATGTATTTATGTGCTTACTCCGGTATATATATATATATATATATATATATATATATATATATATATATATATATATATATATATATATATATATGCGTATAAATATATATATATATATATATAAGTACTCATATGTGTGTGTATGTATGTGTGTATACATACATTATAAATGTATGTATGCGCATAAACATATATCTATGCATGTACGTATGTGTATATATAGAATATATATATATATATATGTATATATTTACAAACTGTATATATATGTCTGTCTGTGCGTATATATCTATATATATATATATATGTGTGTGTGTGCAGTGCTTCTAGTATTGAAAATCATTTATGCATTAATACAACATTCAATTGAATTAAAGAATTGCGGAAGTTATTTAATTATATAATTATGTGATTAATCATTATTGGAACAAGAAGGAAAGCAAAACACAAACCAAAAAAAAAAAGAAAGAAAGAAAAACAACAAAACTCCCTGTATTGCACACTTGGTCTTCAGCTGAAACTAATGTTCCTAAACATTCAATATTGAAAATCCTCGTAAGTCGATACTAACAAATGTAGATATTATCAAGAAAAATTATTGGAAGCTGCGCGATGGCCGAATCGTTGGCAGGCTGGGCATAGCACCCAGCGGTATTTCGTTCGCGTACACGTTCTGAGTTCAAGATCCACCGAGGTTCACTTTGCCTTTCATCGTTTAGAGATCGGTAAAATGAGTACCAACTGAGTACTGGGGTTGAAGTAATCGGTCCCCCTCCCCGCCCCGCTACTACCACCCCGAAATTATTGGCCTTTTGCCAATATTTGAAATCAATATTAAGGAAGGTTATATTAGCATACACCAACGGATTTTCCTTCGGCTTCGATGCTGAGTGATCTAGGAGTTCGACCAGTTGAATTTACTTCTTATCAAGCTATTGTGCTGGTGGTTGAGTATTCCACAGACACACTTGTACCTTCAAACTAATATTCAGACAGAATCAGCATGATATGGTTGATTCTTTAAATTACAGAAACAGTATTATTGTGTGAATGGCCGAGTATTTCAAAGAAAAGCGGTGAATTGACTGAGTCGATAGAGTGTGTAGAGTAGAATGCCTGGTGGTACCTGTTCCAATTCTCTGCGCCCTCAGTTCAAATCCCGCCGGAATCGACTTTGTCTTTCATCCTTTGAATCGGTATCGAAAAAATACACTCTTTACTCTTTTACTCTTTTACTTGTTTCAGTCATTTGACTGCGGCCATGCTGGAGCATTGCCTTTAATCGAACAAATCAACCCCAGGACTTATACTTTGTAAGCCTAGTACTTATTCTATCGGACGCTTTTTGCCGAACCGCTAAGTTACGGGGACGTAAACACACCAGCATCGGTTGTCAAGCGATGGTGGGGGAGCCAAACACAGACATACAAACACACACATATATATATATATACATATACATATATACAACGGGCTTCTTTCAGTTTCCGTCTACCAAATCCACTCACAAGGCTTTGGTTGGCCCGAGGCTATAATAGAAGACACTTGCCCAAGGTGCCACGCAGTGGGACTGAACCCGGAACCATGTGGTTTGTAAGCAAGCT
>NC_068990.1:87198640-87201869 GCF_001194135.2 Octopus bimaculoides | reverse complement strand
CTTTATTTCATCGATTTCGAAAGAAAGAAAGAAAGGCCAAGCTGACCGTTGTGGGATTTGAACTCAGGACGTAAAGAGCCGGAACAAGTATCACAAAACTTTTTTTCCGATACTCTAACGATTTTGTCAGCTTGCTGCCTTTTCGATGTCATTAAAAATGATTTCTCAACAAGGTCACACATTAAATCGATCTCAACACTTGAATACTTACTAATTATTTTATTGCCTCCTTAAAAATGGCGAGCAAAATTAACGGCAGGATTCGAACTCAGAGGGATGCATTTAGACATCGATCATTGCATCCGGTGCTCCACAAATCCTATCGCTCAATCGTTTTAGATGTTAGTAGTAATACATTATGCTAAGAAGTGAAAATGGAAGATTGTTATGACGTAGCTAATGCTTCAGATTTCTACAGTATTTTTCTCCATCTGCGACGAGTTTTCTGAATAAATATCAGATCACTTCGATAAGACAACCGATAAACTTATGTTTTTTAGAATATAGGAAGGAAATGGTATGTTTTAGAGGTCAAATTTTTTCTCAAGGGCTTAGCGACATCATTGAAAAGATATGTTATTTCAATTTCTTTGCATTTAGTGAAAACGTTTCGTAACTTGCTTGCTTTACAGAATTATTTCCATTAATATATATCTTTTGAAAATAGAGTGCTGTTTACCAAAATATTCTTTTTTATTTTATTTTATTGAAATAATGTTAGTTTGTTTAAATGCAGAATCCATTTCACGTTTTTCGCATTCTTTATGGTCGATCAAATAACAACAGTTCAAAATTTACTTTTTATAAATTGACACAAGAATATTCTCTAACACACACACACACGCATGCACACACACACGCACGCACGCACACACTTCCGTTTGGAAACATAACCATCTATTTTTCCATTCAAACAAAGAACGTTCTCCGGCAACGCGTTTTCTTTTTAAAAAGTACTAGACATTGCAGAAATGGTTTACTTTATGCACTTTATAATATTGATTTAAAATCTTTAATGGAAATTGCAAATGAATCGTAAATGTTGCTGGCATTCAAATTTATTACATTTAATTTGTAACGACGTTATCGACAATCAGCCGAAACACAACTTAAATTCACCACGACTCTTCATTACCAGGAGCGATAACCATTATGACAAGATAAACGCCTCCAAATGGGTTTTTTTGCGGGCAAGGAATGGGTAACAAAGACAAAAAGCTAATTGGATATAATGAGGGCATGACTGTACATCATCAGTTTGTACGTATACCGGTACATGATTAATGTGACAAGACAAATATTATCTTGTTGTGTCACGAATTCGCATCAAGAATCTTGCAAACCAAATGCAAAAACAAGCACTGCCGCTGACAGAAATATGTGTCTTATACCATAAAGGAATTGGCAGGGGCTAAGCAAGGAGTGTACGTGAAAGAGCTCCTATGAGCTAGCTCAAAGATGAACTAAGACTCTTCATAGATATTCTTTTCCACTCTAGGCACAAGGCCTGAAATTTTTGGGGAGGGGACCACTCGGTTAGACCGACTCCAGTAAGCAACTGGTACTTAATTTATCAACTCTAAGGCCCGAAATTTTGGGGGAGGGGACAAGTCGATTAGATTGACCCCAGTGCATAACTGGTACTTATTTCATCAAGCCCGAAAATATGAAGGCAAAGTCGACCTCGGCGGAATTTGAACCCGAAACGTAAAGACAGACAAGACACCACTAAGCATTTCTCCCGGCGTGCTAACGTTTCTGCCAGCTCGCCGCCTTACTTTTCATAGATATTAAAAGCATTCTTACTATAGAATGAAATTAGGGGACCAAAACTGGTTTTGGTCTCTATTACAAGCCATATAACTAATCCAAGTTTGAAATTTCAAGGACCGAATCAGATAATCCCTTCTCTTATTAGCAATATCAGGAGTTTTTTTTGAATTAACGATGCAGCTATTCATAAGTCAACCAAAGAAAATTACTGCATTGTTTGTTTTCTATCACTGAAAGAACTGGAACCAAAATCGATAGTGGAATATACAACATGGTCCTTCAATATTTTTGAATCAATTTCAAGAGATTTCAAGATTCACAAAATCATAAATTTGAATTACGAATGTGACAAACTTCTCCTTGATATGAGATCAAATGAAGTTCCTGATTCGTTTCTGCACGAGTTAATTCTGTTACAATAGGTTACAATTGTGATCTTCGTTAAGTTTCTCAGCACAGATGTTTTTATATGCTTACACACTGGTTCTTATACGCTTACAGTCCACCAGATTAATTTACGTGTAGCAACTTGTGGCTATGTACGCCGACGCGGTCTACATTCGCAAGAAGCAACAGCTAAGTTACGGGGGCATAAACACACCAACATCGGTTGTCAAAGTATCGTGGGGGGGGGACAAACACAGACACACAAACATATATACATACATATATATATATATATATATGGATATATATATATATATATATATATATATATATATATATATATATATATATATATATATATATATATATATATATATACGACGCGCTTCTTTCAGTTGCCATCTACCAAAGCCACTCACAAAGCTTTGGTCGGCCCGGGGCTATAGAAGAAGAAACCTGCTCAAGGTGCCACGCATTGGGACTGAACCCGGAACCATGTAGCTGGTAAGCAAGCTACTTACAACATAGCCATACAGTTAAATAAATTATATACACACACACACACACACACAAATATATATATATATGTATGTATGTATTTACATACACACGTACATACATACATACATACATACATACACACACACACGTACATACATACAAGGTTTAAATACTTCAGTATCCTATATCTTTATAAACACGACAAACAGTAGCCGCGGCGAGGCAATACTTTCCTATTAATTTAGCGTTTGCTTTTATTATCCTTTCGTCTCACATCTGAATAACGTCACACTATTTTATCCTTGAGGTTAGCGAATTTAGAAACGTTTCTTCTTAGGTTTCTCTTGCCCTCTTTCACATAATGATTTTCTTTCAAGCTGACAATAATGATCGACATCTAATTCTCTCTTCTATTAAGAATATAACTAGGTCGTCTCTCTCTCTCTCTCTCTCTCTCTCACACACACACACACACACACACTCATTCTTACATAAAAGCACAGACACATAACCACAAAGAAACAGCTATACATACATACATAGAAACATACATACATACATATATATA
>NC_068990.1:87187703-87197012 GCF_001194135.2 Octopus bimaculoides | reverse complement strand
TGTGTGTTCTCGAGGTGGTCATTAGCTTCTGCAGTAATTTGGGGAGCTGTACTTTTGTGATCCTTTTTAACAATTCGCGTAATAGTCCGACGGTCCCTATCTGAAAAGTATTTCCATTATTTTGTCCGACCCCTGTATATATATATATGTGTGTGTGTGTGTGTGTGTATGTGTGTATATGTATACATATATGTATATGTTTGTGTGTCTGTGTTTGTCCCCTCCCCACCATCGCTTGACAATCGATGTTGGTGCGTTTACATCCCCGTAATTTCGTGGTTCGGCAAAAGAGACCGATAGAATAAATACTAGGCTTACAAAGAATAAGTCTGGGGGTCGATTTGTTCGACTAAAGGCGGTGTTGCAGTGAAATGACTGCAACGAGTAAAAGAACAAACGAATATATAGACATATATATATATATGTATGTGTGTCGATATATAAATATATGTGTATCATATATATATATTTATATGCTTATAGATATATGTTAAAAGTACTTCTGTATATGTATATGTACATACATACATACTTACATTTATACAGTCATGCATGCATACATATTATATTGGAATAATTACTATGAAGCATTGTGAAGAATATATTGTATAAAAGGTCGTGGGTAAGGCCAGAACAATGCAAAGTAAATGCAAAAGTAAATTACAAGAAAACAAATATATGAATTAATGTAGACTTACTTTGCATGCAATATTTCGGGGTTATGACCTCATTTTCAAGAAATATTGACTGCAAGGTAAGCCTACATTTACTTTGCATTGTTCTGGCCTTATCCACGATCCTTTATACAATATATATATATATATATATATGTATATATATATATATATATATATGTATAAATATGGAATTTTGTCAGCGAACAAGTCACGGTTTCAAAGCGACGAAAATATTTTGACAAATTAAATTTAAATGTTGAAGTAAATATAACGGTTTTTGTGTGTTTTTAAATGGTTTATAAACACCATCCACGCTGCAATTGTTTTTGTTTCAGCACACGATCTCAGGTCAAATATGTATGTATGTATGCATGTATGTATGTATGTATGTATGTATGTATGTATGCGTGTGTGTATGTGTGTATGTGTGTATGTATACATAAATACACGCACTTACACTCACAAATACGCACACACAAAATGTATGATTTCCTCTAAAAAACAGTGAATGTAGCCGGGACCAAGAAGGAGTTCATATCATCATCAGACGCCAAACTGTGGTCACTGGATGTTTTGACTCTAAATTGTAATACCTCGCCGCTGATGAGTGGGCAATGGTAACCGAATCACTTACGTTCGTGGCTTCCATTTTAGGTCGTTTCTAATGTATTTTAACCAGCAATAGTCTCTTTTTGATACCTCTTCTATCTTACATGCAGCTGGCTACGAATTCTCATAGGGAAATGGTCAGAAATAGTTAAACTCGAAAAGGAACAGCCATATCTACTATCATTGCTTCTTGTAATCTTGCAAAAATATGCTGGTATCTGATGTTTTGCCATTCAAAAACTTGAATGCAATATTTTTACTACAGAAGCGTGAGCTCGATCAGGATTATTTCCTTTGCTTCATCAAACCATAAACGACAAGATTTAGAATTCTCTGCACGGTCTTCTTTACCAAGTCAACCTTCATCTCATGATTTGGCCCTTTGTAGTAAAATGGTTGTTCTTGCTGTGGTCGCCCCTGTAGTAAAATATTTGTTCTTGCTGTGGTCGAAGTTGATTGGTGGTGTTGGTTTCTCCTGTGGCTGATGTTTCTCTTGTTTATTGTATTTCTCTTGCGAAAGAGAGTCCTGAAGACCTTAGAATAACACCATCTATATCCCCGCTTCGGTGACTGCTGGTTAGCACTCAGACAAGACTTGCACTATGTCTAGTTTTTATCAAGGTTTCTTAATATTTTCGTATGAGTAAAGGCTGCGAGCTGGCAGAATCGTTAGCACGCGGGACGAAATGCTTCACTGTATTTTGCATTTTGCCCGTAGCTCCGTTCTGAGCTCAAATTCCGCCGAGGTAGACTTTACCTTTCATTCTTATGGGGGTCGATAAAATAAGTACCAGTTGAGCACTGGGGTCTATGTAATGGACTTCCTCTCCCCCGAGACGGCTGGCCTTGTGCCAAGATTTGAAATCAATATTTTCGTATGAATAGCTTGCAGTCTGTTGGTTACCGCAATGTCCATGATTTAATATGTACGTTCCTCGGCCTCTGTAGACTCATCTACGTGAAATAATAGTGGCGTATGTTACCGAACGAAGAGAATGAACTACCGAACGGCGTGTCAACGGGATTAATGTTACTGGCGCAATCAGTACAGACATCACTATTGGAGTTTTCTCTTGCTACATATAATAGACGTTGTCACTCAGATGTCTACTTTCAAGATGTGAATTGTGTATGCTATCTGTGTGTATATTCTACCATTGTGTTACGTTTGCTTGTGTGTATATATATATATATATATATACACAGATACGCACACGCACACGCACACACACACACACAAACACACATTTACACACACACACACATATATATACATATATAGTGTTCATATACAGATATACATATATAAATTCTCATATATATATATGTATATATATATGTTTTATACACACACACACACTTTCACATTTTGGTATAAGAAGCAATTTTGGATAAGCCAACGTTGTTATGTCCAACCTGTCAATGCCGGCCAAATTATCATCCAATAGTCCAGATCTATCATTTCCAGGCAATAATTGATCTGTTTAGATAATGACATGAGTTTCTTCTCCTCGTTGCAACCAATAATGATCTCATCAAATAAGGTAATTACCCATATGTACGCATATATGCATGCCTACGCGTCTGTATGCACACACACACACACACACACACACACACACACACACACACACACACACACACACACACACACACACACACACACACACACACACACACACACACACACATATATATATATATATATATATATATATATATATACGTATATATTTATATATATACGTATATATGCACTTACATACACACATAGATGTCTATGTCTCAATAGTAATGCATACGACTGCAATCGACTGCCGTCTTCCGGTGGTAACATAGTTATAGGAAGATCGATCCTAATCAGAATCTAAATGTGCCTACTAAATTAGGTCGACTGTTTCCAGTGTAATAAAATGTATATTTCATGAGCTCACATAATCATCTCGTTTTCTTAATTTTTATCTACATTACCCATCTCTCTCGCCTCCTCTCCGCCTCTCTTTCCACGCGCGCATCTCCTCCTCCACACACATGTGCCGTTTGCTTGTTTTATATAAAAAATGCAATTCGACATTGAATGGAAGGACGACCACTCAGTGCATTTTAGAATAGTGATTTAGTAACCTTTACAAGGAGACTTGACGTATTAGCCACCATTCCATTGACTATTGAAACTGCATGCAAATACATAGACACACGCAACGTGTGTGTGTGTGTATACATATATAAGTACTTTTCTGCTTAAGGCACAAGGTCCGAAATTTTTGGGGAAGGGGGGGGTTGTCGATTAGATCGACCTCAGTACGCAACTGGTACTTAATTTATCGACCTCGAAAGAAGAAAAGCAAAATCGACACACACATATCTGTCTATCTATGCATACATATACACACACACACAGATATACACACACAGATATACACACACACACACACGCAACATGAACATGAACAAGAACAACAACAAAGAATTGCAAAAAAAACCCCCAAAAAGCCTGGAAGCGAGTCTCTATACAGTTACTGGACCTGCTAGAAAAAACTGCAAAATTTCTTTCAAACTACACCATACCATCTTATCAAAGAGGGACAGATTTAAAAAAATAGTTCTTTGTATACAAAATAACGGGAGGATCAGTTTATGCGATTATGTTAATGTAAAATTCTTGCAACCATGGAAGGACTGAGACGGACAAGGAACCGGTTCTTCCAGTTTAAACTACGTGAGCACTTGCAAGGGCTACATTGAATCTTGATATAAAATGCTCCAACACAAAACCATATTCATTGCGAAAGTATAAAACAGCAAAACTGATACAAACACGTTTGTGCAGCTGCAAATCTACAGAATAAATGCTTCCCAGTCATCTCACACTGACTAATATTTCACTTAGAATTGAACCCACATTAAACAGTCAAAGCCACTGTAATCCTTAAAAAAGGGTTAGGAGCACTGAACTTCCTCTCTTGTGTAAACTGGAAAGTTGTGACAACACTACTCTATTATTTTCCTCACTCTCTGATGGCGGGCAAGGAACCGAAATGCTAGGTTCTTAAAGTAACTGTATTGAATCCTTTTATGGTGCTTACGTTATCAACCATGGAAGCAAGACAAAATGGCTCTCTGCGGGATTTGAACTTGATCCTCTGATCCACCCCTCTACTTTTTCTGTCACACGTTATTCTTTTTCTCTGTTTATGAATCTAAACTGCATCATCTTGAAATATCTGATGTAGGTCTTTTTATCTGTGTACACCGAGAATACACTATACACACAGTTAAAATTTTCTTCTTCATTTGATTACAGCATCATAAAAAAAAAAATAACGAACTCCATTAATTAGACTGCAAATAGATAAAAAAAATAAATAAGGTAAAGATAAAACTAAAATTCATATGTTTAAATATCCCCGGGCTGGCTTTACTTTTCCCTCCATCTTTTTACGAAGTATTATAATGAAGTTTGTATTAGCAAAATTACATTACATTTTTTTTCGAATTATTCTCTACTCTGCAATTAACTAAAATTCAATGCTGGTTACAGCACAACACGAATAAGCATCAAGCAGCGCCGGTGCGTTTTATGAAATGATTAATATGTAATCAACATGTCAAAAGGTAGCTGGTGACATAAATCAGAAGGAACTAGGACATTGTACAAACGTGTTTATATGACGGATGTTTCTTTTTCTATATTTTATTAGACGATTAATTAAGTAACATATCGATTAAAGCCCCCAAACTAGAAAAAAAAAAATATATATATACTTCACCTGAGAGAGCATGCTGTTTTTTTTTTTATCTCTATATCACAAGAGTTCTACAAGGAACGCAACTACTTCAACCTGGGAAACTGAATACATTTATTTTTAGAATGACGTTTTATGTTTTGTGGGGGACGCGTGGCTTAGTGGTTAAGGTGTTGGACTCACGATTGTAAGATTGTGGTTTCGATTCCTGGGTTAAGCGATGCGTTGTACTCTTGAGTAATACTTTTCATTTCACGTTGCTCCAGTCCACTGGCGAAAATGAGTAATCCGGCGTCCTGTCCAGGTGGGGAATTTATACGCCATTGAAACCTTGAGGAACCTGGCATGGCTCAAGAAGGGAATTCTTTCTTTTTTATGTTTCACGTTGGTTTCAAATTTTTCGAATTTTAGTTTTAAATTTTAGCACAATTCCAGCAATTTTTTATTTTAGGGGGAGTGGGGTAAGTTGATTACACTGATTCCAGTGTTCATCTGCTACGTATTTTATCGAGCCTGCAAGGTAGAGTCGATCTCGACAGAATTTGAACTCAGAACACTACCGGTAGAAATACCGCCAGACATCAATTTTATCCTGCATGCTCACGGTTCTGCTAGCTCCCCCCCCACCACGCTGGATTTAATAATAATAAAAGAAAGGTAAAATCTTAAGAAAAATAGTACGATGAAAGGTAAAGTCGACCTCGGCGGAATTTGAACTCAGAACGTACAGACAGACGAAATAGCGTCAAGCATTTCGCCCGGCGTGCTAACAATTCTGCAAGCTCACCACCTCGTATTCGGTCAAATACGAACCGGTACATTTTAGTAACTGGCGAAAAAGACAAATAGAAAGAAAGAAAGAAAGGAAAGGAAAGTCTTCTGCTTATTTATATATATATAGAAAGTATTTCAAAAATATATTTTGCGCTGCTAATTATTACAGACACAAAAGTTCACCAACAATTATAACCCCAAATAAATTTATCTGTGTTATTATGTATATTAATGTATTGTTATGGCATTTCGGTATTACGTGTAACTGATTGCGTTTGACGTATAACGCATAAACCTCGCCTCAGATATCGAAATAACTTGCAAAATAAGCAAAATATTGAACCACACTAACATGAAAAGCAAAATTAAAGTGTTTTTATTGCATATTTGAACTCCTCAACTTCAGTAGTTTCTGAGATAACATTAGCGGAGATATTGACATTGAAGATTTCAATCAAGCAAGTCGATTGGATAAGAACTATGGCATCTGATGTTTTGGTGGGCGGATATGGATGTGGCGCGGTGCTCAATGATAATGTGATATTGTTCCTGAGTAACTCAAGAATTCAAACACAACAGAAATGATATTCAAGTGTGAGTGCAAAAAGACGGCGGTGAAATAATTTGTTAATTTCTAGGCAGGGGTGAAATAGTGAAGAAATTCGCTTCACTTATAGGAGTTTCTGGGTTTTATGTTACTTATTTCTTTATTGTCCACAAGGGGCTAAACATAGAGGGGACAAACAAGGATAGACAAAGAGATTAAGTCGATTACATCGACCCCAGTGCGTAACTGGTACTTAATTTATCGACTCCGAAAGGAGGGAAGGCAAAGTCGATCTCGGCGGAATTTGAACTCAGAACTCAGAACTATATCTTTATGTGCTTCGAGATCCACTCACCCAAAAAAGAAAACAAAAAGAATTATTTCACGTTCTCTCCAAAGTTTATAAATCTTTATGACGTCAACACTTATACACACACGCACACATACGCACACACACACACACATACGATGGGCTATCTACGCCTACCAAACTCACAAGACATAGGCCAATCCCTTATCTGAACATATTTAGCATTAGTTGCTTTCACATGAAGATCTCATTAGTATTCATTAATATTTCATATGTCCAAGAACCAGTTTATGCCATTAGCAAAAACATCTACTTTAATAATTGAAAAAAAAAAGAATGGTTAGCCAAAACAATGAAAAAAAAAAGAAAAAAGAAGTCCTCACATTCATTATAAAGACCCTACCCTCAAATCACCGATGACATAAAAAATTTTAAAAAATGATAGAAGTGAAAGATAAAATGCATTAAATAATTTTATAAATTGCGGAAAATGTTTCAAAATTTACGAGCACACAAATATTAATCAACGAGAGATGACAAGGAAACATCTAAGAGTTATTTATTCTGTAGATTTGCATCTGCACAAACGTGTTTGTATCAGTTTTGCTGTTTTACACTTTCGCAATGAATATGATTTTGTGTTGGAACATTTTATATCAAGTTTGAATACATCTCTTGCAAGTGTTCACGTAATTTAAACTGGAAGAACCAGTTTCTTTCTGTCTCAGTTCTTCCATGGTTGTAGGAATTTTACATTAGCATCATTGCATCAATCACGAAACTACGATACTTGAAAGATGCTGATCTAAGGCATCACTCATTGAAGGTATTCTCTCCAAACCCCTAGTCATGCGACATTCCCATTCTGAGATGAATATTAGCACCTTCAATGCAAGAAATTAGTAAACTGAACATCTGAATTCTGATCGTCGAAACCGACGTAAGACCTGCCATCCTCACGTCACTAATGCTTGACTATCTAACTGGTATTACTGCTTGTCTCCAAGTAATTGAATTATCCTATATTATCATGGCTTTCCTTTTATGCCCCTACCTGAAGGAAGAATTCGCAAGTATAATTTCTTTCAAACTAGCACCAGTTCACAGACTTCTGGATGTCATGTTATTCCAGTCTTTCATCTAAAAATGTTGCACCCTGCAGCAACCATTTTGACGAATTGCAACATCAATATTTTCTGTACTTTAGTTTCTGTTTCGGATCAATTTATAGTAATGCTGATCGAATTCCTTGTAGCAATTTCTATAGAACTTAGTTTTAATAGCAACCAGATAGTTCTCCTTCAGAAAGGCGTACCACACATGAATATTTTTACTGAAGCTAAGCTTCTGGAAAGGACAATTCGTTCTGCTATCTTCCTCACCATAAAAGAAGCAAGCACAAGTTTTGATTAGAATTTGCATTGGACTGTTTTGGTGCTTGTCTTGGAGGAGGTGACCCATGTAAATAACGCTTTATTACTCGTTCAAATACTGATGGCTTCTAAAGGTGACCACGAGTTTTATCAGGATTCACAGTTTTTTCGCCAAGTATTTTCACCCGGAAGCCCTGTGATGCTCTACAAAATTATTTGGATTGAATATAGAGGCTTCAGATATCGTTGTCTGCTCCTTCTCTACACTCAAACACAAGAGACTAGAGTTCGGCTCAAAGTAATTTGGCGCATATTCTCCAAATGAAAACGTAGGCCAATGAGGAAGTATTTATGTAGTCTAAAAATAACTACTAAATCTCTCCCAAACCACATTTTTGAACTCAGAACGTAGCGACGGGCGAAATGCCACTAAGTATTTCGTTCAGCATGCTAACAATTCTGCCAGCTCACCGCCTTAATAATAATAATGATAATAATAATAATAATAATAATAATAATGATGATGATGATGATGATGATAGTGGTGGTGGTGGTGGTGATGGTGATGATGATAAAAAAAGCAAAGAAGTGTCTTAACTTTTTCTCCAGCTCTCAACCGTATTTAGGTGATAAACATTTGCCCTGTATTGTAATTTTAGTTCAATTAAGTTGCCTTCCAACGTCACAAAAATCAATTTAGGTTAAAAACCAAATTATTAAAATCTGCGATTTTAGTGGACCCTCCCCCACAAAGACAAAAACAATCGAACAACAGCAGCAATAAACAAAGAAAAATAAATCCCAAAACCCAAAATAGTTTTTAATTATTAATTAATTCTCCGCGAATTAGTTGGACATTTGATTTATTATAGCAAGCGATTCTTTTGCACAAAATGTTGCATCTCACGCACCAATTGAACCAATAATAATGCGAGCCTCTAAGTTGTTGATTGGCTTTCTAGAAATAGCAGCCAAACCTTCTTCACACTTCACATTATTTTCTTTAAAATAGAACACATTAAATATTGTAGTCTGCGATATAAAAAAAGCAAACGTCGCCCTTTCAGAGCCTAGCTAGCCTCATGGGCCCAGTTTCCCGGTTTCTATGGCGTATGTGTCCCCCTCCCCCACAGCTGGACGGGATGCCAGTCCATCACAGCGTTACTCAAGAAACATGAAGAAAGAGTGAGAGAAAGTTGGAGCGAAAGAATGCAACAGTGGTTGCCACCACCCCCTGCCAGAGCCTCGTGGAGCTTAGGTGTTTTCGCTCAAT
>NC_068990.1:87185874-87187419 GCF_001194135.2 Octopus bimaculoides | reverse complement strand
AACCTGAGCCGTCTTAAGGCATGGGCACACTGGGCAGTTGCCCAGGGCCTCTCAAGTCTAGAGGCCCAATTCATTTCTTTTCTACTATAGGCACAAGGCCCGAAATTTTGGGGGAGAGTGCTAGTCGATTACATCGACCCCAGTGCGTAACTGGTACTTCATTTATCGATCCCGAAAGAATGAAAGGCAAGGTCGACCTCGGCGGAATTTGAACTCAGAACATAACGGCAGACGAAATACCGTTAAGCATTTCGCCCGGCATGCTAACGTTTCTGCCAGCTCTCCGCCTTCTAGACGCCCAATTCAGATCTATGTATGTTGTGGTTTGCTGTCTTGAAATAATAATAACAAAAAAAACTATACGACCCAGAGGCCTACAATGCTGCAGAAAACGCAGGTACAAACAAACACAAAATAAAAATGAAAAAACGAAAAGAGATGGTCGTGCCTTTAGTGACTTCTTTATCATAGGCTCGCTCATTCAGGGTTCACCTGAGACCAAGCAACAACAGCTACGACGACGACGACGACGACGACGACGATGACACCTCTTTCTACTACAATTTGGATAAGAAAGACGTATTTTAATATATAATCAATTATGAGTTTGATCTTGAAGTATTAGGAGTGGTTTGGTGAGCGTTATTGGTGGAGGCTAGGATTTTGACATCCTATAATCATTAACGATCTAATTGAACTGGATTGATCTGAGCAAGTGAAAGTCAATCTCTAAGATCGTGCAATCAATAATTAATTATCTAGAAGCCTGATCGGTGTTTGACTTGACGGTCTAGACATAACACCGAAAACGGTTTTTTTCAAAAATTGTTTTTTACTTAAGCACATAATTCAGCACAAATAGATGAATCGGCTATTGTGTAATGGAACGGAATATATCAATATCGGATGAAGATTAAGCAATGATAAATCTCTGAGCGAGATGTAAACAGTAGCAGCACGACATCGTGAAGTATATTTGCCACCTAAATGTGGCTGACCCATAGGGGACGCTGCTGTTGTTTATAGCCCCAGGAAGACATCTCCTCCAGCTGGCTAACGACACACTGTCTGTGTCCGATCAGTATTTGCGAAGGGAAATCATCGTTCCCATCTCTAGCCTTACGTGATACACATGGACCCGCACGTAAGGTTAGAGATGGGAACGATGATTTGCCTTCGCAAATGCTGATCGGACACAGACAGTGTGTCGTTAGCCAGCTGGAGGAGATGTCTTCCTGGGGCTATAAACAACAGTAGCATCATCCCCTATGAGTCAGCCACACAGAATTTTACTGGTATATATTATATCGGATTAGGAAGCTCAAAGTCTGAAATCAACTTTGACCGTCGAATATAAAGGGACGTAATTAATTTTGTATAACGCTCAAATGGTTTTCTTATTTCTATTTCTCTATCCTCTGTATTAATTTATTATTTTCTGTATGCCTATTGATCCACAATTGCCAGTGTCATGTCTGTGTCATCCACTATTCTCTATGGCAATCCACTATTCTCTGCAATAATAAAGAAGCCCGAAGTATATAT
>NC_068990.1:87176819-87183967 GCF_001194135.2 Octopus bimaculoides | reverse complement strand
AAGGGGAGGAGGTGGGGCTAGGACTTCCTGGAAAAGTCTGAGGAGGGGTAGGAGGGGTAGGAGGGAAGCAAGGAGTTCCTAGAAAATCCGAGGAGGTGGGTGGGGCTTCCTGGAAAAGTCCGAGGGAGGGGTGGAGGGGGAGCAAGGACTTCCTGGAGAAGTCCGAGGAGGGGGAGGAAGGACTTGCTGGAAAAGTCCGAGGTGAGGGAGGAAGGACTTCCTCGAAAAATCTGAGGAGGTTTGTGAATTCCTGGACAAGGCCCGAAATTTTGGAGGTGGGGCAGTCGATTAGATCGACCTCAGTACAAAACTGGTATTTAATTTATCGACCCCGAAAGGATAAAAAGCAAAGTAAAGACAGACGAAATAACTGCTAGGCATTTGTACCAGCTCACCGCCTTGATATACATGCATATTGCAGAGCGTCTCAGCTGTGAAATATTCTAATTGCCACTGTGCATAAGCAGTTGTATGCATCACTGTGTGCAAGGTTGTAGAACTACTTGTTGCCAAGTATCAATATGTGAATTAATATTAGATGACAGACAGGAAGATATGTTTATATATCTCCTAAGTAGATTACGTACATAATTAGCTAATTGTGGATGTGTGTGAATGGATAAGTAGAGTTACATGATAAAAAACTATTTCGACTTATGTAAACAACTTGTGGTCTTAGAATTAGAACTCAACATATATTAATATTAATATATGTAGTAAAAATATTAAGATGTATGAAGTATACATCGGTGAATATAAAAATAGATATATGTGTTTATGCATATATAAATAGATACTTGTGTTTATATATATATATATATATATATATATATCTTCGTATTTGATACCAAGACTATTATATTTAATGTATTTATTATATTTAATATATTTAATATAATCAACGGTATTAATTTGTTTATCTGCATGATTGCCTCTCTCTCTTTCTCTCTCTCTCTCTCTCTCTCCCTCTCTCTCTCTCTCTCTCTCTCTCTCTCTCTCTCTCTATATATATATATATATATATATATATATACATATATATTATGTATGTATGTATATATATAAGAAGCAAAATAGCTAGTTGTAAAATCTCAGTAAAAGATGAGAGTAGTAAAGTTATTTGCCACATCTATGTTGCAACTAGTTCAATAGTTTGATCAATAATTTGATCTCAAGATAGAATACAAGGACAGCATACCCGCGTATCAACTGTGTTTACGAGCACTCGCATACATACTTGAGTATAGGAATGTATGTATAATTGGAAGGACAAATAATATACACTCTAGAAAGTACGTGAGTGTCCGCAAAAACTATATATATAAATGTGTGTGTTTGTGTGTGTGTGTGTGTGTGTGTGTGTGTGTGTGTGTGTGTGTATAAAGTTATATGCTTTACCTTGTATGTGGGTATATGAAAGAATGTGTATATATGAAGGGAGAGTTAGCCTACTAAATAAATTTTTCTTAATGGCTTAAAAAAAGCCTAGACAGCTGTAAATTACCTTTGTGTAGTGAGAAATTCTGATGTAGGATGTCTGAGGGGGGTTACTGTAAATCCTATTCATGCAGATAGTTAACAAACACAAGAAATATCACTTTATTGTCCCTAAACAGCTAATATCAATCTTCGTTTTGTTTATCTTTTTCTTCCTAATAGTCTGTCTGGGAAGATAGAAGTGTATTTCATAGTTAATTAGACATGGGGGATTTTTGATTTTTGATTTTTGTTCCATTGTTTTTGTAGTTTGTATTTTGATTATACTTTTGTTTTGTCTGTCATTTTTATCTACGGGTTCAGTTTTGATTGCAAATTGCTGAAAGTAGCGCACTGCTTTGGGTATTCATTCTCATAAAGAGTGAAATAACAGTCTGACCGAACGAAGGGCTTTTTTCAAAATAATTACATGAAGAAATACAGTTTATACCTTAATTAGCTGGTAGTGATTACACAATATGTTAATTATATCATCTCACCAATGTACCACAGGTGTAACAGGATGTGAAAAAAACTGATTATATGAAATAAAGAACGTTCAATCCATTTGCACTATCTCTTTTTATGGGAAAAGAATAAGTTGTAGATTATATAAAGCGACTGTTCTGCAACATTATCTATAGCTGAGTATGTTAAGTATAAACTCTTACTTAGTAAGCACAAAATGACATTAGAAGATACTAGAAGTATTATTATCTAAGACTTAAGCATGACAAAAGTTATTTAAACTTTAGCCATAGTGTTCATAGATTACATCGTGTTACCAGTCTCAAACCGACAAAAATAGTGATTGAAATATTTTAAATACACATACAAACCCTTCTAGATAGTAAGTCTTATACTTGGAACCGTGGTACGGAGCATGATGCAGTCATGATTTATAAATCTAAACTTTCAATGAAAATTGTATCAGCTTAAAATCATAATGTTGTGAAGCAAAATCTTAATATGAAATCTCAGTAATAAAGCGAAATTCGCAATAATATTGTTGAACCAATACTTTAATATTAAACACCTTAGAGTATTATGTCTTCCAATAAGATATTTGTTTTCAGTGGATTCAAAATGAAAGAGAGATCGTCTTGTTGGAATGGAGTCTTTTATGGAATCAATAGAAGTGAAGTAAACTTCTTGTTGTTGTTGGCACTCCGTCGCTTACGACGTCGAGGGGCTCAGCTGATACGATCAACGGAACAGCTTGCTCGTGAAATTAACGTGCAAGTGGCTGAGCACTCCACAGACACGTGTACCCTTAATGTAGTTCTCAGGGAGATTCAGCATGACACAGTGTGTGGTAAGGTCGGCCCTTTGAAATACAGGTACTACTCATTTTTGCCAGCTGAGTGGACTGGAGCAACATGAAAAAATAAAGTGTCTTGCTCAAGGACACAACGCGTCGCCGGGAATTGAACTCACGACCTTACGATCGTGAGCCGAATGCCCTAACCACTAAGCCACGCGCCTTTACTAGGACTCATTTTAAGCTGCCTCTATTCTCACTTTTCCTTTGGCCTCGACTTTTTAACCCTTTTCTTGTCCAAAATAGTTTCACGAGTTCATACTTGTTTTCAGATTTTTAGTTAGTCCTTGTTTCACACGTTCTGGGTAAAATAAAGCTTTCCTTTCATAAGTCCCAAATTATTCTGGTAGTCAAAAAACAAAACAACCCCCCCCCCACCAAACCCAGGAATGTGTATCATATATGATGTATGAACACCAAGGAAATATACCCTGTGTATCACATGTAATACAACACAAGACAGACAAAGGCTAAGCCAGATGACGCTATATCATGACAAGTAATTTAGCGTACCTCTGAATCACGCAGATTGACTGCTATTCTTAGCAAGTAAACGAATGTGTAGAGGTTCCCTCGCTGATTTGCATTGTGTCGTTATCTTTATAGCAGTTCATCTGGTTAGATATAGCAAAAGCAAGTTAATCAATACAGAAGAGAAAACGATGGAGTTTTATCGCATTCACTCGATCTGCTAAAAATATCAGTCTGGAATCATATTCTACTGACTGTAAAAATGGGAAGATAGATTAGGTAATGTAGTTCTAGATAAACTGTCTGAAAACAACAAAAGGGAATGGTTACGGCGAGAATATCTTTCATTACACATCTCCTGAATCAGGTGTGATCTCAGACTAAGAGACAATAGCAGCAACAACAACAATAACAACCATATATATATAGGGGAGGGTGAAGGATTTGACTATCATGGAATTACATTTGAATTGACTGGGTAGATATTAGTGGATCAAGATGAGAAGACAACACGCCGGTGTTATTGGCAGAGATGAACATAACACTTTAATCATGCTATCATGCTATTTTACTTCAAGGCTCTCGTACTAGACACAAAGCTTTGTTCATGTCGAACGCAGCCACAGCAAGAGAATTGCAATAATCGTTTCATTCCATCTCCATTGATATCCACTATTGAATATAGAATTCCAATAAAATATGATCAGTGGAATATGGATGTATGTATGCATGTATGTATGTATGCATGTATGTATGTATGTATGTATGTATGCATGTATGTATGTATGTATGTATGTATGTATGCATGTATGTATGTATGCATGTATGTATGCATGTATGTATGTATGTATGTATGTATGTATGTATGTATCTATCTATCTATCTATCAAACGAAGAGAACACACACTTATAAGCATATATCAAAGGAGAACATTCAAATTCAACTCCCTATTAAACCGCTACAGTCGCAGGTCGTGCCGCTATTGTTATGATTGGTGATTCTGTTTATTGTTGTTGGTGACGTCATTCTTACTTTAATAGCTACTCCTGTTTTATTTATATACCTTCATTGGTTAACTCTGAGAATTTAAAATGTCATGCTTGTTTCTACAGTCTCTCATCAGTACACACAAATACACTAAAGTCAGATCCCATACACACACACAAACACATACACACACACTAAATAATAATAATAATAATAATAATAATAATAGAGTTTGGGAGACTGCTAAACTACATCAACGGGCAAGCAGCAATGCTGTTATAGATTGGTTTAGGAATATAAAAGATAGGCATAGAGTTAGATTTATGCAGTGTGAGAGTATAGATTTTTATCCCTAGATATTGAGATTCTTACTGGATAAGATAACTGAATTCGCTAAAACATGTGTCAATATTGGCCATGTAAACCTTGCTTTAATCATGCATGTGCGAAAAACCTTCTCTTCAGTAAGGACTCAGTATGTTCAAAACACCTGAAATAAATGGTTTGATGCATCGGTGGGATCGTATAACAATGCTGATATTTGTGATCTAATAGGTCTCTTTATGTTAGACACACTGGGATACAAGTTCCCATCCCATGACTTTGGTCTATACTGTGACGATGGCGGAGGAATATCTCACGGCTGTGATGGATATACACTTGATAAATTTTGGAAAAATCCGTTTATGGTTTTAGTTAATTATGGCTCAAAATCTTTGTAACCACTAGTCTCTGAAGTTGATTTCTTAGATGCTTTGCAAGGAATAAACATGTACTCTTATAATCCCTAGCATAAACCTAATGAAAAACTCGCGTATCTACATAAACAGTATTGCTACCTACTCTATTGTGTTCAAAAACTGTATAGCATATACTAGCAATAAAATATTTAATCCCTTCTCCTCAAAGGAAATATTAGATAAGACGGCTCACTACTATAACAATGCCTTAAATATAATTTCTTCAAGAAAAATAACTCACGACTCTACAATTAAAAATACGAAACCTAAAATTAGACCCAGGAAGAGTATATGGTTCATCCCCACTTTTCTTTTCAGATGTCAAGACTAATGTAAGTAGTAAATTCCTGGTCCTAATAGATTAGCATTTCCCACTTAACCATAGATACAAGAAAATTTTTAATAGACATTTTGTGAAAGTCTGATACAGTTGCTGCTCAAACATGAAACTCAAACGAAAAAATGTATTGGCATATGTGAAAGTGATTTAAAAAAGACAGGTACGCTAACCACTAGTCTTCCCATCGACACATGGATATGACCACGTGAAGGCCAATAATACATAATATACATCTAGTGGAACATCATGAAACGTTGCAAGTCATACGTTAATGGATAAAAGGAGTGTGGGATTTTGCTCACATCATTAAGAAATACCCTAGACTTGCTCAAAACCGCTACAAGTTGTGGCGTCACGACCAGGTAGCGAAAGTGCTTCATTGGAAACTGTGCGAAAAGTGGGGGCTAGAGAGAGGCAAGACGTGGTATAAGCACAAGCTGCAGAGAATGGCGGAGTCGGAAACTAGCAAAATCCTCTGGGATTTCCTAATCCAAAGAGATCAGGCGCTAGAACATAACAGACCGGACTTAGTGGTGGTGGACAAGGTGCATCACATATGCTATATACTTGATGTTGCATGCCCATTGGACCCACAAATAGTCAAGACGGAAGGCGAAAAGATAGATGGACACAACCAATTTAAGTACGAAATAGCCTGGCTATTGAAAATGAAGAAGGTAAAGATAGTTCCAATTATTGTTGGGTCCTTAGGAACAGTATCAGAAGGCATCAAGAGGAATATAAAAGAAATTGGAATAGAGTGCCCAGTAGAACTGTTACAAAAGTTTTGCCTCCTTGGCACGGCCAGAATAATCAGGAAAGTATTAGATAGCTGTAAAGAACGGATAGCTTGGTACCGTAGGCTGCTGGTAGCAAGCCCTTTGCACATGCAAGACTCTAGGAGCTCCAACAAAACCTGTGATAAAGAGTAAATAATAATAATAATAATAATAATAATAATAATAATCCTTTCTACCGGAAGCACAAGGCATCAAATTTGGGGGAAGGGATTAAGTCGATTACATCGACCCAGTGCGTAACCTCGGCGGAATTAGAACTCAAAACCTAGCAACCGGCGAAATACCACTAAGCACTTCGTCCAGCGTTCCAAATGATTCTGCCAGTTCACCGCTTTACATAATGATAATAATAATAATAATAATAATAATAATAATAATAATAATAATAATAAGAAGAAGAAGAAGAAGAAGAAGAATGATAATAATAATAATAGCGATAACACACGCACATACACACACACACACACACGCACACACACATGTGTACTGAAATATATGTATATTATATGTTATGTACACGTGTGATAGTACATATGCGCATAAGCGTATGGGTTTTCTCAAATCATTTCTTGATTTGTACATCAGCAGCATTGGGAGGTAAAGCCAACGAGAAAATGATTAAATTAATTTCAATTTAGTAACATAACAGCTTGGATTGAACAATGCATCCTTTCTACTCATGTATTCTCTTATGTTTTTCGCTTATAACCAGTGGATATCAAGAGTAAAATATTCTAATTGTGTACATTTGGCAAATCTTCTTCACAAAATTTACATCTAATTTTGCTCAACTCTGCACAAGCAGAGGAATAATTTGTTTATATGCCTTATCCTAATTTACGTGATACACCACGCATATAACATATGTAGGTGTGTATACAACCATGCATATATACATACACACACACACATACACATATATATAATATATATGTATATACACACACACACACACACACACACATATATATATATATATATATATATATATATATATATATATATATATATA
>NC_068990.1:87169770-87172270 GCF_001194135.2 Octopus bimaculoides | reverse complement strand
ACGAATGGTAGTTTGACCTGAAAAGGACAACTAAAATAAAATCAATTGGGTTTAGTTACGCATTGGCAATAGAAAGAAATAGAATAGAGGGAAACTTAGCAACTTGCATGAGGTGCTTAGGGAAGGCCACTAAATGGCCAACTTTCTCTCACTCTTTTTTCCTGTTCCTGTTGTACCTGTATTTCAAAGGGCCAGCCTTGGCACACTCTCTGTCACGCTGAATCTCCCCGAGAACTACGTTAAGGATCCACGTGTCTGTGGAGTGATCAGCCACTTACACGTTAATTTCAATTTCACGAGCCGGCTGTTCCGTTGATTGGATCAACTGGAACCCTCGTCGTCGTAACCGACGGAATGCCGTAGTAATTGATATCATAAGTAAAGTGTCGGATGAAATGATTTACGGTATTTCGTTGCCTTTCTTTTTACGTTTTATCTAAAAAATCTCCCCAGAGGTCGCCTTCGTCTTTTATTGCTTCAAGGATCGATTCTGTAATTTCCAGTGGTGTACTGGGAATCTGTTCTCGCAGCTATTCTCCTCCCCTCCTCGAAAAGTGTCTTGCCTTCTATGTCAATTTAACAAATCGATATTTTATCTCCCACTTAAACTCTCTTTCTCTTCACACACACACACACACACACACACACACACACACACACACACACACACACACGCGTGTATATGAGTGTGAGAATTTCTTTGGATGTTTATATAGGTCTATTTTAGCTATCAAATCTATCCATCCATCTATCTATCTATCTATCTATCTATCTATCTATCTATCTATCTATCTATCTACCTACCTACCTACCTACCTACCTACCTACCTGCCTGCCTGTCTGTCTGTCTGTCTGTCTGTCTATCTATCTATCCATCTATCTATCTATCTATCTATCTATCTATCTATCTATCTATCTATCTATCTACCTACCTACCTACCTACCTACCTACCTACTTACCTGCCTGTATGTCTGTCTGTCTGTCTATCTATCTATCCATCTATCTGTCTATCTATCTGTATTGCCCTCAGCCCTCGTTCTTAAGTTCCCTTTTCCTTTATCTCTCTGCATTAATCTCTCTTCCTCCGTTCCTACCATAAAGTCTAACCACATTACTCTTCTCCATTATTCATTTAATCCCCCCTCTCTCTCCCTCCCTTTTTATCCATTTCTTTTATTTTCGCACTCATCTCCCTTCCCTCTCTTCTTTCTCTCTCTCTCTCTTCTTTCTCTCTCTCTCTCTTCTTTCTCTCTCTCTCTCTCTCTCTCTCTCTCTAGAAGAACGATATCTTTATACTATGAAACCGTGAGAGACCACAACGTGAGATTAAATCACATGCCACATCTCGATCTTCCGTCTCTTCTCGGTTTTCTCTCTGTCCCTCAATCACTCTATCGAACTGTTTTCCACATGATCGACTGGCGCCATGTAGAAAGCATTCTGTAATTTACATTCAGGGTTCCGTATAGACTTTCAAATGCATAATTAAAGTCACGGTAACATCGTGTTTCTTCTTCCTCGTTCTTTTGGCATCGCTATTAATCAGAAGATACAATTTCCTTTCGATGTCTGCTAAATATCAATCACTTAATTAAAATAAGCGTTATTAGTAATATACAAACAAAAAGACAAAAGAAAAAAAGAACAAGCAAAAACGACAACAAAAAACAAAGATATTATCAACAAAAAAAGCGCAAATACACACCATAAGGCAAGCTCGATGTTTTAGTTTGCTTTCTAAAGACGACGATGGAACTTACGTTAGATTAACCCAAACACCCGCACACTTCTAAAAATCTATTTCCTCCCTAAACTTGAGCTTCCCATAATTTTCTCTTTTACTACTACCCCAGCCACTACTGTCTCCCCACCGCCAGCATCACGAGCATCACCAGTATCACCAGCACCATCCCAAACCCACCGCCATGCTGCCACCGACATTCCCCCTGCCCCATCGCTGCTCCGCTGTCACCGCCAGCATCGTTTCCTGTTCATTAATCACTTTTATTTTATAAACGATTACACAACTTTCAGAGAGATTACTGGTAATACAGGAAACGGAAGAAGAAAAGAATCGATGCGGTTTAATAGAGCCTTGAATTCATTGTCTTTTATTCTATTATTCTTTTACTCGTTTCAGTCTTTTGACTGCAGCCATGCTGGAGCACCGCACATATGTATACATACACACGCATATATATATATGCATGTATGTATGTGTATATATATATTTATATATATATATATGTATATATATATATATATTATTTTGCTTAAAAGAGTTCCAACACTATCTGTTTTTTATGTTTTATTTATATTCCTGCAGAACTAATGTGGGGTATAGAATATGGAATATACAATATATAATATAATATACAATATATAATATAAAATAAAATAAAAATGGATGGCACCATGAAATAAAGTATTGAATGTAGATGAAATATTGAGTGTTCAATATAAAGGATCAAATATATAAATATATAAATATAAATATAT
>NC_068990.1:87164573-87167551 GCF_001194135.2 Octopus bimaculoides | reverse complement strand
ATATATATATATATATATATATATATATATATATATATATATATACACATACATATATGTACATATATATGCGTGTGTATGTGTTATATGTGTGTGAGCGTGCGTGTGTATCTGCGATTTTGTATACGCTGAATGCACTTGTATGTACAAGTACGTGCCTTTGTGTATATTGAGTTATTCATTAATACATACAGATTAGGAATGCTTAAACACACACACACACACACACACACACACACACGCACACATGCACAAGCCCATATGTTCACAAGCAGATACATATATACATAAACGCACGCACACATACACACACACACACAGATAAATAGATAGATATAAGTGTGTTTGTGTGTGTATGTTTATACACCTCAGTGCAAGTGTATATTTGTGTGTGTGTGTGTGTGTTTATGTGTATATGCTTGTGTGCATGCATGTGTGTGCGCCATTGTATAGATTGAGTAATAAATAGTATTGTTGCAAAAGAGCGAGAGAGATAAGCTGTAGAAGACATCTAGTTAATGTCTATTCAAGAGAATGTCTGCAAAGGTCACGTGTCTTACTGTAATCAACGGCAGTACCATCAACTTTCAACTTTTCATCACTAACTTACACATACATACACAAACGCATATGTATACCAACACACACATACACACACACACGCACACATATATATATGTATGTATATATATATATATATATGCATGTATGTATACCAGCATATATAATATATATAATCACATATGTCCCTTCACCAACATGCATTTATACATACAGGCATACATCTCTCTGTATATACTGATGTGTTGAGAGACATACATAGAGAAATATGCATATAAGCATGTATAAATTATAAAATGTTCAGATGCGCACATGTAATAAACATCCGTTCAGCCTCGCTGTTTAAACAGCCATATGGTTAAAACACGAAGCTTTTTTCTGAAAATCGAAGGCTGGAACAGCCCAAGTTATTGCTTGTGTCTTCACGCCGTCCTATGAAATGATTCTTGAAAAAGCGGTAATAACCAGTCAAAAATAGTCAAACTGTTCTTTGGTACAAGCAAAGCTATTTACACTGCAAGGATGAGTCTACGGTCATTAATGTACAATTGTAAGTTTATTTCCAATTTATCGATAACGACACTAAGTTTTGACTTTTTATTTTTAGGTATTCTAATAGCAGAGACCAGGTCCGAATACTTGCAATATAATAGACTGCAAAGCTTAAAAAGCAAAAAACCAGGTGACGTTAAACAAAGCAACGGTTTGCATCAACTACCTAAGAACAATCTCTCAGACAAACTTTCATAACATGACACCTTGTTCGATGTTCTAAAAATGTCTCCAATTTCACATCCCCACTTCGACTGGTACTCTCTTTTATCGACACCGAGAAGATAAAAGGCAAATGGATAACCGCTTCACGGAATTTGAATTCAAACCACCGATAGAAATACTGCAATGTCTTCTCTCTGACACCTTAACAATTTTTTTCAGTTAGCCATCTTACGAATGATGTACATTAACCATTAAACAATAGTAATAACGGTTTCAAATTGTGGAACAAGGCCAGCAATTTCGGGGGAGGAGATCGAATACATCGATCCTAGTATTCAACTGGTACTTATTTTATGGGGTCAATGTAATCGACTTAACTCCTCACCCGAACTTACTGGCCTTGTGCCAAAATTTGAAACCAATAGTAATATACATTAATCATTAATATACTCTCTTTTACTCTTTTACTTGTTTCAGTCATTTGACTGCGGCCATGCTGGAGCACCGCCCTTAGTCGAGCAAATCGACACCAGGACTTATTCTTTGTAAGCCTCTTACTTATTCTACCGGTCTCTTTTGCCGAACCGCTAAGTTTCGGGGACGTAAACACACTAGCATCGGTTGTCAAGCGATGTTGAGGCGGGGACAAACACACACACACACACACACACACATATACACGATGGGCATCTTTCAGTTTCCGTTTACCAAATCCACTCACAAGGCTTTGGTCGGCCCGAGGCTATAGTAGAAGACACTTGCCCAAGATGCCACGCAGTGGGACTGAACGCGGAACCATGTGGTTGGTAAGCAAGCTACTTACCACACGGCCACTCCTGCGCCTTGGTATATATTTTCTTTTTAAACTTCAGTGGTAATGTACGCAACACAGGTTTTTTTATTATTTATTTTCATTCACTTGCGAACATAATACGAAAAAATATGAACCCATTATACGTATATTCGTTTTTAATTTCCTTCAAGTATTTTTCTTTGGAGTTTCTTCTCCCTCAGTATCACAGACATTAACTTATTCCTACGATTATGATATATTATTCAATTACATTTAATATATTTTTCTATGTTCTAACACTACTATAAAATCACAGAAAAACTTTTTTTACTGATAACGAACAGTCATTAATCTATATTAGTTTTTGTCTTTGACAGAGATTACTATTAATTATTCATATATATCTGACTCCAAATCTAGTCTTCTTATTTATGAGATAATTTCTCTTACCCAGTCACATCATAAAGACATAACATTTAAAATTATCCTTGTTAAAGTATCCATTTTTTCAAGTATTTTAATAATCCTAAGGCTTGTGATTTATCAAAAATACCCCGATAATGTTGCCTCTCCTATCCACCAGTATTTTCTTTCAGATATTCTTAACCCACTTTCTTATACCTAAGAAGCTCTTTCTGTATTTCCCTTTTAATGCTGTGAAACAGTCGAAAGAGAAAATTCGAAAGTATATATATACATAATGCAGAATGGGACAAGAACACAAAACATCCAGACAGACGATACAAAGAAAACATGGACAGGTCATTCGGAGTTTTCTCTCTTCAGTCGAGATCCAGATTATCTTTGCAATTTCGGCTGGTTATTCTCGATATTGCTCCAATCTGGCCAGCCCCAAGGAAAAACTAAGCTAAGAGCATTAGATTCTTTGGAAGAAAGCAGCGATATA
>NC_068990.1:87163241-87164252 GCF_001194135.2 Octopus bimaculoides | reverse complement strand
TCTGTCTGTCTGTCTATGTACTTTATTTCTTTATTGCCCACAAGGGGCTAAACATAGAGGAGACAAACAAGGAATTACGTCGATGACATCGACCTCAGTGCGTAACTGGTACTTAATTTATCGACCCCTGAAAGGATAAAAGGCCAAGTCGACCTCGGCGGAATTTGAACTCAGAACGTAGCGGCAGACGAAATACCGCTAAGCATTTCGCCCGACGTGCTAACGTTTCTGCTAGCTCAACGCCGCCTGTCTGTCTGTCTATGTATGTATGTATGTATGTATGTATGTATGTATGTATGTATGTATCTATCTATCTATCTATCTATCTATCTATCTATCTATGCACTTACATATATATTTATGTTGATATTCTTTCGTGTGTTTGAACAAAGCGTCTTGGGTTCTAATATTTAGCTTTTGACTTTAAGCATTAATAATTCATTATTATATATTGTAATAATTACATTCTTAGGCAATCTTATCCTCGCATTCAATTTAATAATATTTCCATCGCTCTATATTCTATTTCAATAATATTTCCTCTTCAACTAATGGGGTGCAGTAAAGAAGATGGAATAGCTGGTCATGCTATATATAACAACATAGCAATGTCATATAACATCAAATGTATACTTCGTAAAATGTGATTCAAGACCAAAGGATTTCTCTGTTGAAAAGCCTGTCTAAGGGTTTTCTTCTCACAAAAGATTCTCGCAAGAAGATGACTTCATCGTTGAACTACGAGGCGGAATGGCAGTCTAAGATCTGCTGATGTACCATACCTACTTTTATGATAATATTCTTTCGTGCGTTTGATAAAGTTATTTTATACAGAAATATTTAGCTTTTGACTTTAAGCAATGACAATTTATTACTTTATATAAATTGTATTAACTATACTGTAAGGCTTTCTAGTTCTTTCATTCAATTTAGCAATAGTTCTGTGGCTTCGTTTTCTACTCTGGTCTCTCTCTCTCTCTCTCCATATATATATATATATATATATATATA
>NC_068990.1:87162432-87162837 GCF_001194135.2 Octopus bimaculoides | reverse complement strand
CACACACACACACACACACACACACACACACACACACACACACACACACACACACACACACACACACACGCACAAGCGCATACAGACGCGCATAAACACATACATATATGCATACTTACACGTTCACATAATAATATACAAGCATAAATATATATCTCTATACTTATATAAATGTATATGAATTTGTATATAATGTGAATATATGTATATATGTATGCTTATCTATCTATCTATCTATCTATCTATCTATGTATCTATCTATCTATCTGTCTGTCTGTCTATGTACTTTATTTCTTTATTGCCCACAAGGGGCTAAACATAGAGGAGACAAACAAGGAATTACGTCGATGACATCGACCCCAGTGCGTAACTGGTACTCAATTTATCGACCCCTGAAAGGATAAA
>NC_068990.1:87160417-87160864 GCF_001194135.2 Octopus bimaculoides | reverse complement strand
ACAGACAGAAAAAGAGACAGAGACAGACAGACAGAAAGAGAGACAGAGAGAGGGAAAGAAAGAGACAGAGAGTAATAGATATGTATATACGTTCATTTATATACAAATATATCAAAACTTTAATGTAATAGGAAGCCAAGGATAGAGAAAGAACGGTGATACGTGCATAAATATTAACAAACGCCCACAGACACACGCTGATATAAATGCAAATACGTGTATATGCTTACACATTGACACCAACAAACACGCATGCGTACCACCATACACATGCACGCACGCACGCGTACAAGCACACACAGGAACACGCGAACACGCATGCACCTGTACATCGTCTTCATAGCTAGACTGTAAATGTTTGAATAAATATCATATAAATTACGTCATACACTGTGAATCGATGATACATCACACAACCACCATGTTCTTATACGTTAGACTATATAT
>NC_068990.1:87157379-87160041 GCF_001194135.2 Octopus bimaculoides | reverse complement strand
TGTGTGTGTGTGTGTGTGTGTGTGTGTGTGTGTGTGTATGTGTGTGTGTGTGTGTGCGTGTGCGTGTGTGTGTAACTACCCGGACTTTGGGTATATGTCTATTAGTGTGTCGATTAAAGTATTTTCACCGTTTGGGCTTCCTGATGTCATCCACGGTAACGATATACTCTTCACTGGATCTACGTCAAGAAATCCGCAGTGTTTGTTGAGTGTATAATCGATTAAGGAAACGGGAGATGGGTTTAGTACGAATCTATATTCAGCACGACGGTCGTTTCGACCCATCCTGCATCTGCCGCATAGGAGTAAGGATACTGTGCATCTAGTTGTGTTGCATCAATAACAGTAATGAGCGCCGTTTTTCTTATCTTGATTGCAATTCACACTAAGGTGCACCAACTATCTATCTATCTATCTATCTATCTATCTATCTATCTATCTATCTATCTATCTATCTATTTATTTATTTATCTATTCACCTATTACAGTTTTAATTAATTTACATTTAATACCCCTTGCTAGCTAAAGCAGCCTCTTTGTGGTTATTGAACCTGCTGAAAATTGTAATCAAATCTTTATAAAACCACAGTGTACGTTGTTGCATAATATCGTCTGAAACGAACTATTTTTAAAAAAAGGCAGGATAACTGCAGCCATATCTGTTCGACTATATACGACCTGGGGCTAAACAACAGCAATGACTACAATAAGAGCAAGAACAATAACCACAGCAACAACAACAACCGCAGCAACAGCAATTTAAGTGAGGCAAAATAAATTCTAAAGGCGTCCATTTTACTTTCTGCCTCATCGAACACCCCTGTGTAAATGAATGTGGTTTACTTGATAAGATCTTCAGGTATCCCTGAAGAAATGTCAGCAGAAACTTTAGCTACATTCTTCGACATATATTTATACATTGAGATTAAATGAGTTATATTAGTTCACGCTAACACACAAACAAAAATACTAATATACGAACACACGGAAATAGATTCACATATACAAATACTCACACAGCTGTACAAGCTCACTCCCATAGACACAACTACATACAAGCACACACATCATACACACACGCACACACACACACACACATATATGCATGAACAAGAAGCATACTCGTACTGACAAACTTTAATAAATGAGATTCTCCATTGTGTGAAGGTCTCATAAGATTTGCAATGTTCTAATTAAAGTATTTTATTCAGCAAACAAATAAAATTACTTAGAATTTTGTGTTGAACATTTTACCGAAAGCAAAGGATTTAGTGAAAGATATGAACACTCAAGAAGCTAATCATAAAAATACTGAAAGTAAATTACTCGAAAGCTTAAAACGACATCAGAAATGATTTAATAAATTTAAGGTAATTTCAATAATCTTGTAAGATTATTCTTGGGTGTCGGAATGGCTGTGTGGTAAAGTGTTCTGTTTTACAACTGCCGGATTGCCATTTCGATCCCACAGCATTGCAAATCATTACCTCGGATTGCTCAATACTTTGTTACTGGATCTTATTTGACAGAAACAGTATGGCATCACGCCGGAGAGATAGCTTTCATCTCTTGGTGATAAACTTTCCTCCTGTGGACACGCTATGAAAACAACGTAATGTCGTAGGTCAGCTCTTGGTTGACCAGTTTAGAACCCCGACTAATTTACTCTACTTAAGACCTTGAAGATGATTTGAACTTCACAATCCAGAAACTTCCTTTCTAAAAGTGAATATGACTCGATACCATTGAAGGATAACTTCAATATTGAGCCAATCAGCAAACGTTTCCGTCAGTGATTTTTCAGTCTTTTGACTTCTTGGAACAATAGAAATTAAATTTAAAAGTTACTGGCGTACTTCAAATGGAAAGTTGACAAAAGAAAACTGCTTAGAAGTTTAACATTTTTTAATTTTGCAATTTGTTTGATGTATTGCAATATGTAGATGACGTAAACGTTTGAAAAAAAAAAAGAAAGTTTTTGAGCAATTCAAATGAGAAGTTAAGGAAATGTGTTAAATAATGTCAATAAGAGTAAAAATATTGTATTACCATACACAGTTTGTTTAGTCATCTTTTGATATTTCAGGAAAGACTCTCCTTTTCAAATATAAGAATGAACATACTCAAAGAGGTTCTGAGAAATGTGTTGGTACTAGCTGGCCATTCAAATATGCTATTTCATTACCTGACATATTGGCCTAACTTCACAAATTGCTGAAAGACATTTCAAAAATTTATATAATGAAAGATTTAGAAAATGAAAAAAAAAAAAAATGGAAAACTATAGCTTACCTTGTCTTATTAACCATACACGTAAAACAAAATTTTGTATAACAAGATTATGAATAGCCATTTTTCAGATTTATAAATTTTTAAATTACACCTTTAAAAATCTACGGTGCACTTAGATATACTTTGCGACGCACCATTGAAGAACCAGACACCTACGTGGCTGTTTGACTTGCAACAAATAGCAGCCTAATCTCTCTTAAATCATATATTAGTACAGTTCTAGATATACAAAAGGACAACAAATTCATAACTGGAAAATTTTTGATCATCGATCTGCCTAATCAGTATCGATTCGGAGCTGAACAAAAACGACGACGACGACGACGACGACGACGACGACGACGACGACGACGACGACGACGACGACGAC
>NC_068990.1:87154435-87156730 GCF_001194135.2 Octopus bimaculoides | reverse complement strand
TATATATATATATATATATATATATATATATATATATATATATATATGTATATGGATGTGGGCACTTTTCTACAGATCATTTATTTTCATTTAGCAGCTATTTTCGTTGAGCTCATATTGTTCTTTATCTTATTTCTCTCTACTGTAGTTGTCTTGATTTTTATTTTCAATTAAGAATACAACATGTTGCGGTATTCTGAGATTTTCACATCTGTTACTGATACTGCAATACGTCTTAGTAAAATGGGAATAAAGAGGGCTTTCCATCTGTTAAAGTGGTCACACGCCTGCCTATCACTGTGCCGTACGTTGGCGTTTCATAGGGGTTGAAGCTAGTCGCAGGTCAACCTACGATCAACGACATTTTTGGTATGACCACCAAGTCTTATTTTTGGACTACAGTTATTCAATATGCTTTTTGTTAGCTTTTTAAACGGTAGGCCATGGAGCTTGGCTTCTAATAATATACTAGGTGACCCCGTGCCGTCAAAAATGATGGTTAATTGTAGTATTTTATATATAAATAAGGACAGAAGATAGAATATGGATGGTAAATCAGATGAATACACTTGTCAATGTTATCTAGTGGTTGTCTTTTGAGTGTGACATCGATCATAGTTTGTTATTTAAAGAAAGCTAGTTCACATATTTCCCTTGTACACGCACACACAGACACATATATGCTGACGCAGAGTTGAAACGCTGTTTGATTTTTCTTTTCAGCGTTGAATGTTCACCATCCCACTTCCATTGCACACACACATACACACACAAAAATTTACATACGTCCCTTGCTGTTTGATTATGTTTCCCCGTGGGATCTCCATCATCCCACTACCAAGTTTGCCATCACCCCTTCTTTTCTCATTCGTATGTTGTGACGGAGAAAAACACAAGAGTGTTATTACAGTAGATATCTTTAATCCTTTAATTGTTTCAGCCATTAGAGTGTGGCCATGCTGGGGCACTGCCTTGAAGAATTTTAGTCAAATCGACCCCAGTACTTATATTGAAAGCTGGTTCACACTTTATCGGTCTCTTTTACCGAACGGTAAGTTACAAACCAACACCGGTTGTCAAGCAGTGGGGGGGATACAGGCACACAGACACAGACACACGCACACACACATATACACACACACAGATACACACACACACACACAACGGGCTTCTTTCAGTTTCCATCTATCACATCCCTTCACAAGGCTTTGGTCGGACCAAGGCTGTAGAAGAAGACACTTGCCCAAGGTGTCACGCAGTGGGTCTGAACCCAGAACCATGTAGTTGGAAAGCAAACTTCTTACCACATCGCTACGATTACGCTTATACGCACGATTTTTTCGAAAGGGACGCATAAATGCTCACCCCAACACACGTTCTTCATACAAATATTTTTTTATACGAAATAGGCTGAAACTGTGGTTTATTGTTTGACTGGAATATTTCATAAGAAACGTTGAATTTCTTATATGTGTTTTAAATATTTTAAACCCGTATTGAAGAAGAAACTTTCATATTTATTCCGTTGACATTAAATTGAACTGAGTTTTAACTGGTTGAACCATAAAACACCGCTACTCATTGACGAGCCGTAATAATTTCCATTATGTTCAGATATTTTAGCTAATAAACGGTAAACTCATCTACGTATTTTATCCAAAATGAAACCGCTTTAATGCATTTATTTTGTTTCATTTTACTGTTGTGCTTGTACACATTTCATTTTATGTTCTAAAATTTCCATATATGGAAACATTTTTATTTTCCATTAATTTTCATTAACTTGTCAACGAAAATTCTCTCTTCTTCTCGTTCTTCTCTCTCACTCTGAAACCCGCCTCTCTTTTTTCCTCACTATGCCTCTCTGTTTATCTTTCCTTATATCTTATATTCTTGGATAACAGAAGAAAAATATGAGAAAGTTGGTTTGCATCTTATATAGTATGGCTGAATAGTTTTTCATTCTTATATAGTATGGCTGAATAGTTACGAAGTTCGTTTCGCAAGCACGCGTTTTTGGGTTCAGCCCCACTGATGGCACCCTCGGCAAGTGCTTTTGCTATAGTTCCGGGTCAGCCTTTGCCTTGTGAGTGATTTTGGTCGACGAACAGTCATATATATATATATATATATATCTACACACATATATATCTATATATACGAACTTCGTAACGATTTTGTATATTTTTAGAGTTTTCCGGTAGTATCTGAAGGCCTCGGCATTCAAGCATGTTCGAGACAAGTCGTTCTTTTCGCCCTTGGTCTCTTAATATAATTATATATATATATATATAT
>NC_068990.1:87149858-87154360 GCF_001194135.2 Octopus bimaculoides | reverse complement strand
TATATATAATTATGAATTTAATGTATAAATTACCTATAAATTTTTGTTGCTGACAACCTGATAAAAATCATAAACGTGATTTTATCCTTATATTCTTTGAGACCCCCTTCGGTCATAACCGATCATGGGATTGCACCTAGAAAGTTACCCACCCCAGGCACAAGTCCGGACAAAGTTGTTTAAGGAAAACGAGCAGTTGCCCATGCATACCGGCCTCCTCTCTCCACGTCACCAGTGTTATCCAAGGGAAAGGCAAATATAAATGCGTGCTTGTATATATGTGTGTGTGTTTTGTGTGTGTTCATGTATATGTATGTTGTGGACGAGCTTGTGCCCCATCACTGGACAACCGGTGTTGGTTTGTTTACTTCCCAATAATCTAGCTGTTCAGCAACTGAAAACGATAGAATAGGTACCACACTTATAGACGATCTGTTTGTTCGTCTAACCCCACAGGGTGGTGCTCCAACATGGCCGCACTCCAATGACTGAAGCAAATGAAAGAGTAAAAGAGCATTTGCGAAATGCAAGACATAGCAACCAAATCTCCCTGAAATCACATCAGTTATCTTAATAAAAGGAAGAACACGTTAGGTAATGTAGTCATAGATTTACAAAGAGATGGATTAACCTGGGGTTAAACAATAGCATCGTGTATGAAAATAGATATATGTTAATTCCATTGATTATTTGAAAATAGTTTTTGTGAGTTATATTTTATATATTTATTTAAATCATCTAGATTGAAAATGTGATAATTTATTTGTCAGTATGGCATGTTTAACATTCATATCATATCGTCTTTAAAAAAAGAAAGACCAATAGGAAAACAGTCTACTCCCTGATATACAAACAACCGTAATGTTCATGGCAGCAACACTTTTGTTCATCAGTTTGATTGATTAAAGCTGACCCGGGGTTAAAAAACATCAATAACATGACCACACCTAATATATTTCATGTATTTAAAATATCTTTTAAACATATTTTAGCAAACGACACTTCCTCTTTATTCTATTCGCAGTAAATTGAACTGAGTTATTGCGAGTAAAGCTACTAAATATCGCAGCATATTGACGTACAGCAAATGGTTTCCATTATGTCCCGATATTTTAGTCAGCAGACGATAAACTCAGCTTCGAATTTTATCAAATTGAAATTGGATAAAATATTTGATAATATTTTTTATATGTATTTCTTCAGTTTATTGCACTTTATTCAATCTATATATTATTGTTTCTTCACACATTTATTGGTACGCTCTAAATTTTCCATATATGGAAATATTTTTGTATTCCATTAATTTTCATTAAGTAGCTCACGTTGTTTTCTCCCCCCAGCCTCCTTTATCTTCCCCGCCACTTTCTATCTATCTATCTATCTATCTATCTATCTATCTATCTATCTATCTATCTATCTATCTAAATCAATACATATTTTCATGTCTCGCTATATATATATATCCTATTGAATAATATTTATTTATCCTAATCTTATTTCTTTATACATCTTTCCAATTTTCCATCAATTATCTTATCTACTCCTTTCTTTCGCTGTCTCTATTTCATTCCATTCCTGTTAGTGTATATCTATCTATCTATCTATCTATCTATCTATCTATCTATCTATCTATCTATCTATCTATCTGTCTGTCTGTCTGTCTGTCTGTCTGTCTGTCTGTCTGTCTGTCTGTCTGTCTGTCTATCTATCTATCTGTCTGTCTGTCTGTCTGTCTCTCTCGACCTCTGGTTTCTGTTTCTGCTAAATGTAATAAGTAAAATCTTAGACACAAAAAGATTATTACAGATATTGGCATTAATATATAGTTAAGGATTTTGTTTCTCAAACGTGTAGTTTTCGGTTCGTTCCCAATACGTAGCACTTTGACCAATTGTTATTTTACTGTAATATCAGGTTGGCTAATACTTTGTGAATGAAATTTAGTAGAAGGAAGATGTACGGAATCAATCGTATTTATGTATGTTTGCAATTAATACATATGAGTATGTGTATGTCTATATTTGTGTGTGCTTGTGTATATTTGCGCATGTGCATCTGTGTGAGTCTGTATGTGTGTGTGTGTGTGCGTGTGTATAAATAAATATATACTTAATGGCATGAGAGTTATGGAGACAACAGCAAGCATACAGAAATGGATCAAACAGCGAAGAGACTACTTGTTCAAGCCTCAACACTGCACTACATACACTCAACGAGTGAATATCAGAATCTAGAGCAGGAGTGGGGAAACTTTTTAGTGCGGCAAGCAAAATCTACCAAGAAAAAGGGTCCGTGGACGGATCACAAGTGCTAACTCTTATATCTGCTTAAATCTTGTATATATCTATGTATAATTCAATATACATTAATAAAGATAAGTTTAACACATTAAATTAACGTATAACAACTTCATTAACGCCGCCACTGAATTTAGGACGTTTATATTCCTTATGAGGTATTCTATATTTTTCAGCTGATGTAGTTGGGTCTCAAGGGGTTGATACAAACCTAGCAATATGTGTTTTATAGTGAAAACAAAATTTCCATTCAAATGGCAATTACCGGACGATTTCTGACCATTTTAAGTCGTAGTGGAAACGCGACCTATTTCACAAATAGGTATACGAATATTGTATAAATTTTGATTGAAAAATTTACTATATTTTGTACATATGAGTATATCAGCCTGCGGGCACAATGAAACGGGCTCGTGGACGCGGGCGGGAGTTTCCCCCACTCCTCATCTAGAGTATAATCGCCAATTAGAAGTACAGAAACGGTCTGAATAGTGAAGAAAATACAATTTTCTCATACTACAGCATTGTACCACATAACCACTATATGACAGAGTTTGCCGTATACCAGACGAACGTATTATATACGTAATATATTTAGAGATCACACTTAATCATTCGACTGACTTCTTCCGCACTATATGTCTGTCTATATGTCTGTCTATTCAACCCAAAACATTACAGATATATTATATTTATTCTACAAATATCCTCGTAGCATAATTGTCATCAACATAAATAACATAGTCACGATCATCATCGTTCAAATCAGTAACGGCATCAAAGCCACCAGGTGTCATTATCTGTCATTCTGAAGGAAAGTCTGTATAAATTGCCAAACATACGGTATTGTATATTCAATAATATGGCGGAAATCAGTTGATTGCTTCAGAAATACATTATAAAAATTTCAGTTATAATTACGAGGAATGTCAGTTTGATGTATTATAGTGTTCAATTCTCAGCAAATACTAATGGTATGTGTGTGTGTGTGTATGTGTGTGTGTGTGTGTGTGTGTGTGTGCATTGGTTTCTGTGTGCGTATTTGTGGTAGTGCTATATGTATATCATGTATGAATTATATGTGTCTATATATCTCTCTTTCTGACTTCATCTCTCTTTATCTCTCTCTCTCTCTCTCACTGTGTCTCTGTCTCTGTCTCTGTCTCTGTCTGTCTGTCTCTTTCTCTACACACACACGCACACACATATATGCATTGAAGATCGAACAACGTATCGGTTGTTGGATGTTCTGACGGCTTTGATCCAATACCATCATAGTAAGGTGGTTGCCTCCTCCATACATACATACATACATACATACATACATACATACATACATACATACATACTTACATATATATATGTATGTGTGTATATAAATGTATACATATCTATATGGCAATAATAATAATAATAATATATTATGCTTGTATGTGTTTGTGTGTATATATATTACCTGACGGTTATGATTATGTTTTCAGCACACCTGCTTTCACTCCGGTCACTTGTAGAATATATGAACACATCGAGCTTCACTTTCTATTATTCTAATATTCTATATACACCCCTTTTAGATATACCTATCAATAACGATTCATAATATATACAATATTTGTCAATACTTTTATACGTTACAATTCCGAAAATTCGACGAGTGAAGTTATTGTAAATTGTAATCCTGAAATATTTCAACTCCATTGCACACGCGCGCGCACACACACACACGCGCACACACTTACGTGTGCGCGCACATGCACACATACATACACACATACTTAAACATTCACACATACATATACTAATACATGCATATATATATGTATATATACATGTATATATGTCTGTATATATATATATATATATATATATATATATATATATATATATATATATATATATATATATATATATATATATATATATATATATATACATATATATATATTCATACATGTATGTATGTGTGCGTGCGTGCGCGCGTGTGTATATAAATGTATACATATCTATACCTAATATATTTACATATATACATACATGAATATGAATATATTCTTATTTATCCTGGCAAACAGGACACAGTAGTGTGTCGATAAGCCAGCTGGAGGAGATGTCCTCCTGGGGCTAAAAGCAACAGTAACATCCACCCCTAGGGGTCAGCCACACTTAAGTGGCAATATACTACACTATATATATATATATATATAT
>NC_068990.1:87145180-87148026 GCF_001194135.2 Octopus bimaculoides | reverse complement strand
TATATATATATACATAGATAGAGGGATAGATAGATATGAATACGAGCCAATCAATATACATAGTACATCTGCCAAATTCTTAACTGATTTTTTCAAAATTATTATCATTTCATCTCGAATTGAAATGAAATCATTTTATTATATTGAGAATATATTTTTATAAATAGAATTTATGTTTATCAATGTCCGAAAAATGTAATAATCGATAAGTCTGGCAAACTTACTTTGCTTTACTCTTTTTGTAATTCTTATAATATTTTTGATCACAGTACCAGTAAAGTTTTGCAATAATATGAGCTCTAATTAGTACCATTCTTCCTAAACTGTCAGAATTAAAGAATTCTTTGCTTTTGAAAAAAAAGTTCTTTATTCCAGTTTTGAATGAATGATGTGACATATATTTTCAGCTGAGTTCAAAGCTTGAGACTGCCCAGGTCAAAACAGTCACAATTCTATGATTGTTGAAGAAATATTTTTGATTAATTGTACAAAATGCTGTAAGAATATTTTCTGTTCGGATTATCGTCAATATGCTGTGAGCAGGAAGAAAATGACAGCTGTTAAATTCCTTGCTTCTTATATTGCGCAGGTATGTTATCGTCCTTTCAGTAAAGTTTTCTGGTGTTCCAACATCTTGAGTAAAGACTTTGCAATTGTAACAATATGTAACTGTTTTGTATGTATGTATGTATGTATGCCATTCAGTTTCATTCCAAGATTTCTTGTCAATAGAGAAAGAACTGGTATCCAACCTTCATTGGAATTTCAACAGCATTAACACGGTTTTTCTGTATGTATGTACGTATGTATGTATGCATGTATGTATGTATGTATGTATATACGTGCGTATGTATATATGCGAACAGATTTGCATGTTTTGTTTTATGTATATATTCTCATGTACATAGTTGTATGTCTAGACATTCTCATATGTACTTTTGTGTCGACGTCCCCAGGCGAAGAAGTAGGATCTCTCAAGACATATAAATAGAGGTAGTCTGGCTGTGGTAGGAGTGTTGAGTAGCAGTTGAGTAGCGGTTGTTTAGTGGCTGAGTAGAGATCATCCGAAGGTGCCAGATAGCAGTCGCTTGAGACATAACATATACTTAAATGATAAACTTCTGGAAAGTATATGTCAGATATGATCGTTTTGTTCTATGTATGCTTACTCATACATATAGGTGCATGTATGTATATATATGTGTGTGTCCTTTATTTCACTTTCCTTTATTTTTTAGCATTTTTCCTTGAAGGAGGGAGCTGATTTCAAGCAAAGAAAAAAAAGCGACATCACTGGAATTTGTGTAGTAATAACGATAATTGTTATCTATCGAACTTTAAAAAAGTCTTGCATATTCTTACTGTTTGACTTACAAATTGCATCTACAAACTTTGTGTCATCCGGTCTCTTTGCTTGAAAATCCTAGCTTTTCCAGATTGTCGCTCAAACATTTACTAAGATAAGCAAGTGCATCAATGTGCGTACGTACGTGTGTGTGTATGTATGTATGTATGTATGTGCGTACGTACGTGTGTCTGTCTGTATGTATGTATGTATGAGCTCTCTAATACCTTTAAAGCATCCACTAGCAATTTAAAATTTAACTGTCAAAACCCAGAATCATTTATCTTTGTTTCCCAAATTAAATCAATTTCTTAACAATAAACCATGTTGCCGAAAGTTGGCAATTTATAACTGTACAATATTACTTCTGTTTTAGCATCCAAATCATCAATTCTAATCTACAACATGTTTTCTTCCGTCTGTCTGCTTTAATACTCCGCCATACTAAAACAGTTAAGTATTCCAGATAGTATCAGGCTATGGCATATAAGATTGGTCAAAGTGTTCAACGAGGATTTTGTGGGAGCCGAAGAACTGTAGCGAACAACGAATAGGTGGAGGAGAGATTCAAAGTAAAGGCATAGTAGAGAAGACGGAACACAAGGAAGAACAGAAACGAGAGGAGGAGAGTAGGAGATGAGACAGAGCTGGAATGAAGAGGAGGAGAGAAGAGTGGGAAGTAAGACAGTGGAGAAAGAAGAGGTGCAGGGCCATCGTGTTGACCTGGGTGTTTGTGTGTAGTGATTTGTACATTAAATGTTTGACTTAATCAGAGAAGGGAATGTCAAAATGTCACACCCATGATTCTTTGGAAGTATCTCTGATATTGGTGGGAAGCGTGGACGAAGTTATCCTCAGAACGGAGACCGGGTTCTGGAAGGCCAGGTAATGGTATTAATTGGGAACAGCCATTTTGATACAGTTACCTTCTTTGAAGTTTATTTCATATTTCGCTGAACACTGAAAACTGTTTTTACATGACCCGGTTTTTCTTTTCTTTAAAACGATAAGGTGTGATTTTGTACGAAGACTAAATTGTGATGTCTAGAAATTTGTGCTGCCGCATGGATGCTCTTCTTTTGGCTCAAACAGGGCATAAAGTAAGTACTTCATATTATTTAGTTACTGACAATGTGATCGTGTATTTCTGCACGAGAAAGAGAGAGAAGGGAGAGGGAGAGAGAGAGAGAGAGAGAGGGAAGGAGAGAGAAAAAGAGAGGACAGAGAGAAGGAAAACTTGAAAAGAAGAGAGAGTGAGTGAGGGACATCGGGCAAAGTGAAGTGTGATAGTATGTATCCTTCAATTATATCACGTGTATTCATGAATTCTTTATCTATATTCAGATATTTCAATGCTAATGTACATAGTTTTGCTCATATTTAATATTTACATGTAAGCAAGTATATATATATATATTACCGATTGTACACATATATAACAAATGAGTATATGCATTAACACAGCCACACGAACACCTACTCAGACACACATATACACGCA
>NC_068990.1:87144624-87145170 GCF_001194135.2 Octopus bimaculoides | reverse complement strand
CACACACACACACACACACACACACACACACACACACACACACACACACACGCGTATGTATATACATATACATACATATGTATGCGTGTGTGTGTCTCTTTCTCTATATATATTTATATATCTGTATATTCATTTAAGATGTTATTCTAAAAACGGAAGCTAATCAATGAAACGTAAACGTTTATATGGCTATTGGTTAGCTGTCCTTCATAGAATTTAGATGGAGTTTATCATTTTATCAGGAGTTTTGTTAGTTTTCTTTGAGAAAAGTCTTGCTGAAACCAATTATTCACTTACCGTTATTCAATGTAACATAATATCGACTCGTGTTTTTAGATGCTAGAGCGATCTTCTGCTCCAAACCTACAAATTATAGGCAGTAATATCCTAGTTATAATTAATATTTCTATTGATGGGGACAGATAAAGCTGTACAGCGCCCACAGGCTTACTTATGTATGTGTGTCTCTGTGTGTGTCTGTGTGTGTGTCTGTCTGTCTGTATGTATGTATGTATGTATGTATGTATGTATGTATGTATATATATA
>NC_068990.1:87139995-87144191 GCF_001194135.2 Octopus bimaculoides | reverse complement strand
TATATATATATATTATAAATACGTATATATATATGTATATATATACATACACATACACATATATATACATACATACATACATACATACATACATACATACATACATACGCACATGCATACATATATATATATGTATACATGTCATATATCTGTACTGAACAACACCAAGCCACAAAGTAAAACTACTGGCACAGAGACGTAATGCCCACAATAAATACAATTTACACAATTTTAAGATAGTTCCAACATAAAAATCGATAAAATTACGAAAATAGAAATTGAACAATTAAAGATGCGTTAATGTCATGTTGGTGTGCAAAAAATTCAAACATGGCGTTGTTCAGTAAAACTTTGCAGCAGTTGGGGAAACAGAACAAAAAAAACAAACAAACAAAAAAAAAACAACAAAAACAAAAAAAATCGCTGCTTGTTAAAAATGATGTGTGGCTTCGTTAGTACTCTGCAAATCTCAAAAGATACAGTATAAAATTTTAGAATGCGCGTACAAATTAAGATCAGCTTTCTTTTCATCTTTTCGATATAGCGTGACTTAGTATGTAGCATTTTTCGGATAGCCTTTGGTTGCAGAACATTAATGAATAGTATATATATATATATATGTATATATATGTGTCCAGGAAAGACAATGTGAAGTCCATGAACTTCACTTTAGCAAATTTGTTTTGTTATATAACGTCGTATTACACAACATACACACCGGTCGTTGTACCTCAGCCATATCCTAACCTGGAGTTACAGTTGATGGTTGATAATATCAACTTTAGATTTAGTCGGGTATCGCAAACTGGATAGATTTCTTGGCTTTTATTGCTGCAATGGTAACGTTAACATCACTTGAAACTACTTCCCCACAGTATAACATACAACACACTATATATTTCCCTTGACATAGGTCGCATTTAAACATGTTGTTAGCCTGTTCGAAACAAGCAGTTGTCATCTTAGAAATATTCAGCTGTTCAAGTTAAACTTTTTGCTGCAGAAATTATTGCTGCATATGTAACCAACGAAGAATTAATCGGAGGACGAGGTACCAAATTAGTCTGAAATTCGATGAGAATAACATTAAAAGAACCATCAATATTTGTGGAAAATGGAGGAATCTTAAGGCTAAAGCTCTACTCTAACAATCCGATGCCACACCAAATCAATGATGTCCTTCCCAATAATGTAGTACTCTTAGAATAGTTATCTGTTGCATCTTTCTTACCAGTGATGAGTTGTTCTGCATATAAAAGCTAACTGATGTGAATTTGATATGGAAAATATTAGGCCTTGAATAATAATCGTAGAACTGTATTATAGCAACGTAATAAAATGATATTCTTATATCAAAAGAATATAAAATGCAGAAAAAGTCAAATGTTAGTTTTGAAATAAAATTTGTAATGTTAAAGTAAAATACATATTCCGTTATTCAGTGGAAATATCATTCCATAGGAAAATTGCTCCAGAATTCTGTTGTAAAACATAAATTTACATCCCCCAAAATAATGAATAACACTACTTACTTATAAATAGAAGACATATTTACTAGAACATAATTCTACCGATCTGCTTATCTTTAGCTATGAGCTCATTACCGAGTCAGCACAACAAACTATTTTACTGGTTTAACAGCCTAGTCTCAGAAAACTTTCTTTAAATACGTTCATATATTTAGAAATATAAATATCCGACAATGTCAGGTGACATTACAATAAAGAAAGTATTTCTTTATCTTCTCATAAATACCTACCGAACTTTTCAAACAGAAAAGCAGAATACAAAAGATTTACCAGGAGAATAGATGCACAGATTTTTTAATAGATTGGTTACTTTATTTCTGCAAAAAGTTCAAAAAACTTTTATAGTTACCAATAAAAGTGGGTTTTAAATCAACATGGCTCTGGGGACTTATAGAGAAAGTGACTCAATATTCTCTCGTAAAAAAAAGTGGGTAAGTGGGCTATACAGTCGCATTAAAGAACAGACCTCACGATTCCTTACCAGTATGTTATTTGCAAAGCGAAATTAATACAAGTGTTTCAGTTGTGGCTATCATTTCTTTTTTGTATATTAGTTGCTACGTTTTTAAATCCATCTTCTGTTTAAGAAAATATAGGGATATTTGGCTACTATTCCCAGCAAGCTAAACAACATATCCCTTGGAACAAAAAAGATTCAGTTTAGTCATTGAGCGAAAATAATTTCACAGACATATTGACCCTTTATAAAGCAAATGGAATACAGCAATGGGCCATGAAAATGGATAAAAGATCTTTACCAACTTACCTCGGCAAGAAAAGAATCCAGCTGTAGCAAATCTCAACATTATACTTGCCTACCATACATTCCATTTAAAGTTACGGACTATCTTCAATTCTTAAAAATTATTCAGTTGACTAGACCTGTTATGGTTGCTCCAACAGAAGTTCAATGTTACAAAACGAGCTGAAGTGGCCGAATGACTTCACCTGGAATTACTTCGAAATTTGAAACTAGACGGGAGAACTTGGCCATAAGGACCGTGATTTGCACAAAACTGGCAGCGAAATTGTCATCTGTTTTTAGAAAGTATGTTTACATAAAAACTGTGCTCCATTTCGTTGCTTCTTATGTTAAGTAAGAAGCTGTCTTTGCAACCATCTGGTTTGGGTTTCAGATCCACCACACGACACCTTGGCCAAGCGTCTTTTACTATAAGCCTCGGGTTGACCAATGTCTTTGTGTCTGTGTTTGTCTTCCACCACTGCTTGACAGCCGGTGTTGGTTTGCATACGTCCCCGTTATTCTCTCAGTCTCGGCGAAAGAGACCGATAGAATAAATGCCAGACTTAAAACCTTAAGTAGTGGCGGCGACTTATTCTACTAAAACTCATCGGTGCTCCAGCATGGTCGTAGTCCAATGACTAAATGATAAAACATACAAAGATAAGTAAAGTTCGCCGATTTTTTTTATTAGTCTAATTATCAAAATTAATTGATCAGCTGCTAATTATCACTAAAGATAATTAGCAGCTGTTCTCATAATTTTGTTATTTCAAAGTACATCACCTCACTGTAAAAGAGAAAAGGCAAATTTAATGGAGGCGGAGAGAAATAATAAAACTGACATTTCAACAAAACAGCATTTTTCGTGGCAGAATAGCAAATATGCCAGCATGACATTTTTGTGGCTTTGGTCGGTTTTAAAACTGCATCCTCCAAAATTTCGGGGTTGATTTGTTTGAAAAACATGCTACAAGTCAACACCTGTAAGAGGGTGTTCCGAAAAAAAAATTGATGACTAGCAAATGATTCTCTGAAGTAGTTAATGCGAGGTAGTATGCAGCTAGCTACATCCGAGGCAGATGTTGTTTTTAGATAGGTGTTGTCAAGTCTTTGAAAAATCAACCGGATGTCTTTTCTTTAGGCCTCGGATATTTATGTGTGTATGTTGTGTTGTGTTGTGTGTGTGTACGCGTGCGTATATGTATGTACGTGCTTCTCTGTGTGTGTACGAGTGTGTGCGTGTGTAGCATCGTCCCATACGTGAGTAGCTGTATTCCAAGGGAGCCTTACTTCAATTAGCGGCCAGTAGAGAAGGATAAAAAGCTACGTCGGAAATGACACAAGTCCAATGTTCGCCTAACAGCCTCGTTGCAGATATATAACGCAAATCCATATTACATATAAGTACTAGTATAAAACCGTCCAGAAGACGGTGTTTCTATTAGTATCAATAAGGCTGGAGGTGAAAAATGTGGGTCAGAAGCGCATAGGAACTGACTAGATAGATGGAGTAAACAAACAAGAGAGTAAGGGAGAAATAACGGATAACTGACGTAGTGAAGAAGATGGAAGAGAAAGCATAGAAGGTTACTCTTTTACTCTTTTACTCTTTTACTTGTTTCAGTCTTTTGACTGCGGCCATGCTGGAGCACCGCCTTTAGTCGAAGAAATCAACCCCAGGACTTATTCTTTGGAAACCTAGTACTTATTCTATCGGTCTCTTTTGCCGAACCACTAAGTTACGGGGACATAAACACACCAGCATCGGTTGTCAAGCGATGTTGGGGGGACAAACACAGACATACAAACACACACACACATACACATATATATACACATATACGACGGGCTTCTTTCAGTTTCCGTCTACCAAATCCACTCACAAGGCATTGGTCGGCCCGAGGCTATAGTAGAAGGCACTT
>NC_068990.1:87134840-87139175 GCF_001194135.2 Octopus bimaculoides | reverse complement strand
AAACAGGGACCGGTTTCAAAATTTAACAATCTTACCGACTGTCTATTTCTCTTCAGCCTGATTTGTAATGGAACCATAATCATCAGAACCCCATACAAAGTTGCCCACCGCCATAGGTGCGCGTGTATATGGTTCTGCTAATTACAACTTAATGGTAAAATTCAAAAGTCTTCGTTTTGGCGCGCTAATTCCAGGAATATGTCTGCAGAAAACATTTACTGCGTCGCATATATCCAGTATGAGAACTCGGTAATGGTTAATATATTATTAAAAAATAGGGTAAAAAATCATATAGACACACGCATTCAGTTGAACGCTGACGACACACAACATATCTATATTCGTACGAAATCCATCAAAACACCAACACAAACTCACATTATAAAATGACAGGCACATTTCAGCGGCAAACCTTCTGTACGCATACAGATCTGTATATATAAGAGACGTATACCAACACACATGCGCACACAGTCACACAAAGTCACAAACTGACATATATATGAGACAGACATAATAACATAATTATTATTACGGTTCCACATCATCCATATAGGCATACATATACGACAGAGGCTCGTATAGAGATGCATGAACTACCCATGAATCAACAACAACTTGTGGAGGCTAATAGGTGGTACGTGTGTCTGTGTACGTGTTATAGTATCTGTCTATATGCGTGTTTATGCTAGTGGGTGAATACGCCCACACACCATATGTACTAACGAATGCACTGGTCATCACTAAAATGGGGTCTATTTTTCAAGAACCAAAGCCTTTTTTAATTTGTTAGCCTTGTTTATGTTTTCCCTTAGAATTAGATTATCCAATGCCCTTTCGACTACAAGGTGTGGTTTGAAATTCGTTAGGAAGTTCTATTAGCCTGACGACCACATAAAGTGTTTGCTGTTGGTACTTTCTGTTGATTTTGTCAATCCTAGGTGTACACTGATTTAGTAGACTTGCTTTTATAAGTATTCTATCAAGACCTACCGCATATCAATTTAGGGGAATATATTATCTTATACACCATTTTCCCCAATAGAGTAGAGTGTGAGTTGAAGGATGTTTGGTTGCTATTTCTAGCAATTCGAACGATACCATCGGGAGGCTTGTGGATGGCGTTTCATCTGCTCTTTAATGTGATTTCCTAGTAAAATGTATGTGAATGTGTGAGATGGAATGTTGCTATGGGCAACAGCAGTTCAGTAAAATAAGAGATTAATTCCAGATTTTGTGGTCTTTAAGCGGATAAGATTAATCTCTTTCTAGTTAGGAAACACTGTTTCTCACAAGTAATATGTATCAGAGGACCTGTTCCAGTTATGTTTTCTTCGCTTTTGAGGTTGAACAAAAACGTACGAGTGTTGCAATTTTCCATTTGTTTTAAGCTGTGCATCCTCCACACGTTTATGCAAACGTATGTATATGTTCATATGTAATGTATGAATATATGTATATATATATATATATATATGCACGTGCATATATCTATATATGCATAGATGTGTAATATATATATAAACATATATGCACACGCACACACACACATATATATACATATATATATATATATATATATATATATATATATATATATATATATATATATTTGTGTGTGTGTGTGTACATATACACATGCATACACACACACACACACATATATATATGTATGTATGTATGTATATGTATGTATATATGTAGAGTATTAATAAAAATATAGAAAACGCTATTTGGTATATGCTTTATAGACCATACACGTGTTTCAGTAAATGGACATTGCTAAAGCATTAAAACGTACAACATGTACAATGAGAACAATACGTTAGAGAGAAAAATTAGTCAAGAATCCACTTCGTTTGCTGTTTGGGTCTTATTATTTTATAGATCTAATGTGATGTTTAAAATGAGACGTCTCTTGTGTGTAAGCATTGAGGATCAGATCAATGCAGTGTGCCGATAAGGACGATTATCATTAAAGAACAACAACAAAAGCTTGTTTGATAATTTTTCAGAAATAAGGAAGATGAAATTTCCAATGAAAAAACTTCTCTGGTTAGTTAATGATGGCTTGAAAAGTTTAAAAAGCGCTTAAATTACCACAACATAAAATTGACTGCTGATGCAAAGAATGCTGCTAATAACTCTGAGCAGCTGAAAACAATGGTTGCCAAAGGAAGATGCACACCAGAGAAAGTATACAGTGTTGATGAAACTGCACTTTTCTAAAAGCTCATGCCTACTACTACTAAGTTTTAAAGCCCCTACTCGTGTATCACTTTCAATTTAGGTCGAATTGATGAGATTTCATATGACATTTAAGTTTTTACCCTACCCTCGTCATATATTACTTGTTTGTCCAATTCTATACATATTTTTCACTTCTTCACGTAGCTCCTCCTTTTTTAAAAACTATAACTTCAACACTATTCAAAATTATAATTACCGGCACTGATGCAGGATTCTCTGAATCAACTTCACATTTCAGACAGAAACATGTGTTTATTTCCTTCCAGGCACTCTCCTTCAGCGTCAGTTAATCCTCATAGAGGGAGCGAGTGAAAGTAATATAATATTTCTTAACTTTGCTATTCCAGAATGTAACGAACGTATTGCAAATGTGAGGTAACAACCGATTTCCTTTATCTGTTACGGGGGCGGGATTAATAAAGGAGGCACGTGGTTTTGAACAAGGGATACTGTTGTTGCAAGATCCCAATTTCATTTTACAATTGTTATGCAATCAAGAACTGTGATAAAACAACGCCTTTTCAATGTCCTAATACTTTAACAAATGCTCCTCGTAATAATTATGGTTTGTATTAATTAAATTAAATTAAATCAAAGACGTCCTTGATGTGTAATTATTGACTGAATTTTGCAAGATTAACATCGGTTTATAGCTTCAAACGACTTTATAATGCAAATCAAGTGGACATTGTTAATAAGTGAGACCCCAACTGATACTTCATTAGACCTCCTCTCTTGAGTCTCTGTATCCCTCTTTGTGTGTCTACCTCTGTATTAGTATGCTTATGTCACAGAGTCTCTGTGTCTCTCTCGTCTTTATTTACATTATTTATCTTGATGAGATTTATAGAGACTGAAGCGTAATGAATTAAAAGCGAAATTTCCTTTTATACATATCTGTGTCTCTTTCCCTCTGTATCTCTCTGTCTGTCTCCCTCTTTCTACGAATGTCAATCTCCTTGTTTGTATGTTACTGTACCTGTCTATCTGTCTCTCTTTATCTATCTATCATCTTTATTTAAATTACTTCTCTTGATGAGAAGTAGAGAGATTGGGCTATAATGAATTAAAACCTGAATTTCCTATTATATGTAATTAGTTTCATGAATCTTTCCAAATTATTTATCCTGAAGTTCTGGAGATAAACTAGATGTCGTTTTACATCTTTGTCATCTCTATCGCAGTTGCTGTCTATAAGATTCATTAGTATTTAAATGGAGATAAAATGACTTAGTGGTCGTAGCATATGATCATCAATACTTGAGTCATGCATTCGTATTTATTACTGATATACAGATATTTCCTTGAGTTGTTGTTTATCGCAGGTCAGCTTTGATCAAGCAGCCACATAATCAATAACCATTCAATCCATAGTTATCCGCCGTTCTATGCTTTTAAACTCAATATATTTAGGACCACAGCTCAACTACATACCTCTTATTTTAAGCACGTGCTTTGAGGAAGATTTAGCACTTACTTCTAGTAAGTTGAGCGACCACTTGGAGGTTCTCTCGGTGTTTAGTAAAAATAACTTGCACTTACAGGAGACTTGAACCCGTGACTCTTAGATAACATATAACAGCACAACGTAAAATTCCGATGTTCTATTGTTTGAGTTAAGAAGGAAAAACATTTGATAAGTCGTCTCTAGAGAGGGTAGTTAATTAACTTCTACATGACGTTCTAAGTTCACTTAGAACATAAAATATACACAAATTCTATTTGTAGCTGTCAGTTTGGCCTTCAATAGAATATTACCCTGTTCGAAATTGAGAATATCAATCGTTTAATCTCTCAACACTTCAGTTCAATCTAAAGTTGATGACGTATTTATTATTCCTTGGTTATTGTAAAGACACTCCTTCAATTGAATTTAACAATACGACAAGAAATTGAGTATCAGCTTACCAATATGATAAGTTTATGCAAATCAGATATCCTTCTGGTGATTTAAACGGACAAATAGTAATAACCACAAACAGCAAAGACATCCATAAAAAAGCAACAACAATGATTAGAAACATAGCCAACACAATCACAAAAGAACAAACAACAACAACAACAATATATATATATATATATATA
>NC_068990.1:87125907-87132489 GCF_001194135.2 Octopus bimaculoides | reverse complement strand
ATAATAATAATAATAATAACGAATGTGGAATCTAAAAACAGAAACAATTCCTATCGAATGTGGAATCTAAAAACTGAAACAATTCCTATTATAGTAGGTGCCTTAGGTATAATAAAAAAAATATTCAGACAAATACATAACAAAAACACCAGGACTTACAAATATATATAACATACAGAAAATTGCACTACTGGGCACAGCATACATCCTACGCAAAACACTTTCAATACAGTAACCATAAGAGCACCACAGCAAACCACAGCACATACCCAAGGCGCACAGAGCTGCGCTCGGTAGTGAAGTGAAATCACGTTATAAAAATAAAACTACTGAATAATAATAAAAAATAAGTTATTACTTCTAATAGTAATCACTAAATCCGCAACGATTCATTCAGTCATATATTTATTTTTACCAATTATCCGTTTATTTATTCATGACTTAAGTGTTTAATATGATTTTTCTACATAAAACCTTATACACAGCTTAATTATCATTGAATTTAAATTATGCATTTATACGCAAGTTAACGCTTCCGTATTTCTCACGGATTCCTGCTGCTGCTGGCCGTTAGCTTGAAGGACATCCCATTCTTCTACTTATTATTTATGCTAAATATTTTGTTGTCTCTGAAGCTTAAACACCTACCTTCTCTCTGCTCTCTCCTTGTATGGAGATAGAGTATTTGTTCTAATTCAATGGCTTTCACAAATCTCTTTATGCATCTCATCTTAGGCAAATAGCATTCTCCCTCTATGACTCTCCATCTCTCTCTCCCTCTCTCTTGACACTAAACCCGCTCTATTCATGTCTACACTACCACTCTCTTTAATCATGCCATCTTCCTTACTTTTTCTGTAATTCAACACTTTGTGACCAGTCAACTGAGAGACCACTTCTACAACGGACAACCAGTCCCTCTCTTTCCAAACCCGACCCAATCACATATGTGTTACATTGAATTTTCCCTTATTCAAATATGCATCGGTGAATTCCCAAGTGAAGGAAACAGGTCTAGTTTTTAAGAGTCATTATATTAACACACACACACACACACATACACACATACACGCAAACACATACACACCTACATATATGGGTGCATATATGTGTATACACAGACATGCATACACACACATATATAATTATATGCATCTGTATATACGTTTGTATATATATATATATATATATATATATATATACATATATAAAACGATATATGTGTGATATATTTGCCAACTAAGTGTGGTGTCCTATACAGGACAGTGCTACTGAAGCTTATATCCTGTCCCAGGAAGACATCTCCTTCAGCTGGTTAACGTTAAACAACACACAAACACACAAACACACACATATATATGTACATTTTCAAAATGTAACCACATGTGAATCGCTGGCGTTTTTTTCCCCTCCATCTTCCTTGTCTATTGGACTTTAGTCTGTCTCTGAAGAAGAGCTTTGCTCGAAACGTTAAACCACCTTTCTTTCCTTTCCTGAGTGTCTGTTAGTACTTTACATGTACCACGTCCTTGCGTTGTTGTTTTTTATGTGTTTGTTCGTTCTTTTGGGGGAATTTGCTATATATATATATATACATATATATATATATATATATATATATGTGTGTGTGTGTGTGTGTGTGTGTGTGTGTGTGTGTGTGCGTGCGTGTGTGTGTATGGTGTCATTACCTTCTATCAAAACTTTCTCTTGACCAATGACATCTAAGTGTAATTTGGAAGCAGATACTTGATGGATGCTCCTGTCTTTTTGTTAGATTTAATTCATTTCCGTTTCAACAGCGCCACCTTCCCCTTGGGTGGCTTGAATGAAGTCGGCAGTGTTGTAAACGTTAGGACCAGTCTCTGATTTGATGATAACGTCTCTTCCTTTCCTCACACCAACCTCAAATATGCTGTAAAAGGTTATGGGCGTCGCTTTTTTTTTATCTTCTGATTTATCCATTAAAGAAAAAAAAAGGGAAGCGAAATAAAGCACCTATGGCTTTTTATTAACTGCATTAGTTCCGCTATCTTGAGTTTGATAATTGATAACTTCCAAAGGTCACCAGCACAACCAGTTCCAGCGCTGACATCGACACCACCACCACCACCACCACCACCAACAGCACCACCACCACTTCCTCCTCCTCCTCCTCCTCCTCCTCCTCCTCCCCTTCCTCATCATCATTATCATCACCATATCGTCATCGTCGTCAACAGCATCATAGTTATACTCCGAAAATGCACTGCTATAAAGTACCCTCGACTGGAAACCAGTGAACAGCGAAGTAGAACGAAATATTACAACTAAAACAAGAATACTAAAACAACAACGAAATCTATTAATATGAACAGCTACAAAGGAAATAACCGCAGAGAAGTTCTGTAGGAAACCCAACAATAGAAAAATGGCGGTATTCGCATGCTTTCGTTTCGCAGGTTAATGGCCGTTATAAAGACCGTGATGAACAATAGTTCGTCATATATTGAAAGTTAATTTAGCTATAACACCAAGGAAATTTAAATAAATAATGGCGAAAAAAAAAATAATAATTATCTCTTAAAAGCCGATTAATGAACAACAACCATGAAGTGTGGTTTAAGAGGGGTTCAATAGAGATTTGCGTTGATGGGGATAAATATATAAAAAAAAAAAAATCAAAATAATAAAGTGAAACTGTAATTCGATTTTATGTTATAATATAGCTTTTATGCAGCTATATTTATAAGAATAGTGAACGTGTAAATTTTCTAAAGACTTTTATATAATCGATAAACTTTTTAAAAAATGGACAGTCGCTTCGTTTAATCAATGTTGTAGTTAGTGCTAAATACCACTTCTCTTCGCATAACAATCATTGTTTCAATTAAAATTGCTCTTTGTTTTATTTGTGCTACTATTACTGTTGTTGTCGTTGTTAATATTTTGCCTTGCAGCATAGATTTTACTATTTATTTAGTTTACGTTCATTTTTGTTTGTTTCTTTTTCCACTGTTTTTTTTTTGTTGCAATAAATATGATGAGTTTTAAAGAAAAGATTGCATTTAGAAGAGCAATAGTTTATGGGATTACGAATAAACAAAGGCATCAAAAACAAATGAAACATAGATCACGTGTTTAAAAAGGCTGCACGTAGGGCATGATCTCCTGCGAAACCAGCATGTGAGTTACAAACGCGTAACGAAAGCTTCGTGGTGTCCGTTGTTATGCATCTTGATAATTATGCAGTGTTCCTATAATTTACATTAGCAACAGTATCAACTACTAAATATGGATTTCAAATTTTGGCACAAGGCCAGCAATTGGGGTGGGGTGGGGGTAGTGTCTAGTCGATTACATCGACACCAGTCCTCATCTGGTACTTATTTTTCTACCCCGAGAGGATGAAATGCAAAGTCGACCTGGGCGGAATTTGAACTCAGAACGTAAGGCCGGACGAAATACTAGTAAGCGTGCTAACCATTCAACCAGCCTAACGAATGCTAAATATGTGCATCCAGTTGTAAAAAACTGTGTATCTAAAGCAACATATTTGTCAGGTGGTGGCATGTATATATATATATATATATATATATATGTGTATATATATATATGTATACATATATGTATGTATATAAATATATATATATATATACACATATGTATGTATACATATATATATGTATATACATACACATTTTACACACACACACACGCACACACACATATATATACATATATGCATATATATATATACGTTGTTTTATTAGCTAATGTTCTATTTTAGTTTCATTTGGTTTTGTGTAACCGAAAGAAAACCATTAATAAAGAAAAATAACGCCCTTCAATCAAAAATTTGGTTTATCGAATTGAAGTATTCCACTTAGACACAGAAAATTTATACTTCACATCTATCGACATTCAGTTTTTAAAAAAAATTATAAATAATTTGATTACTTCAAGTCTGGTGTTTAAATTCATTTTAAAATGAAAAATACATTTTTTGTAGATAATGTATAAATAGCGTAGCAAGAGAGTGTTTATTATTCATATATGTCAATTACATTAATGTAAATTGTTTTATAAATACAGGACCACCATAACCCTCTTATATAATCTTTACTAAAATCACTGGAATTTTTGTGACGATGATTGTCAATGTGTCCAATATTATGTGCAATTATCAATTATGGCTTTGTAACATGCACCATGCTTTCACTAAATTTTTGCCAATTATGTAGCTGCGAGTAGACACAGATAACCTCTCGGAATTTTCTCCTTTGACCGAAAGGGAACACCCCGGATGTAAATGCTAGGGGAAGAAAGAGCTGCACTAGTACCCAGATGGAACTCGTTACATCAGAATAAATTGGAACAATGTGATTCGAACACTCAGTTCCTGATTTGAACTTACGGCTCTGTGTTCATGAACCAAGCATATTAATCACTAGGCCACGTACGTTCACTATTACAGAATTAATAAAGTAATAAAGAGAATCAAATACGCCTCTCATTTTATTTACGCCTTTCATATTATTAGCATAAGATAACGTCATATTTCGTCATCTGATTTTCTGTCTGGTTATGATTATTATAATAAATAGTGGCTTGTGACAAGCCCTTGCATATTGCTTGTGTGATAATAAAGCCAACAACACACGACTAGAGCACGCTCACAATAACTACAAACCAGACACCAGGGCGAAACAGTTTAAAGACTATTGAAATAAACCTAAGAACAATGGCCAAATTATTAAATATTGACATTGAGTTGTCGTTGTTATGGTTGTCTAACCCTAAATCATTATCGATTGAACAGATTTATGATCAATGGCGTTTTAACTGTGATCATACAGACATTTTGTGTATTAAGACAACATTGTCCGATGTTTCCTTTAGAAGACGGTAACGTTTGATTTGAGAGAGATTTGGTTGCTATTCTGGTAGGCTGGACAACCGTGTGTAAGCTTCCTCTCGTATTCATGATATTTAGTGACTTGTTACATTAAAGTTCATATCAGAGGGACATAAATATAACACAAGCAGAAAAAGAAACGAACCAAAACACACAAATAAGTGTTAAGAATGCTAATACTTTAGTTAAATATTTAACTCAACAAATAAATACTCCAACGATATTGAGGGAAAGCACCTGCGTTCTGCATACTAAGCACGGATACTGTATAGTCTCATATAAGAAGTACAAGGAATCAATTGAAAGTTATGAGGTCATAGACAAGCAATCCCTGTTGTGGGTGTCTAGAATCTGAAAAGAAAATTGTAACAAATTTAACACAGTTACAAACGTACAGAGAAATATTGCACTAAAACTGTTCAATTTTTATATCAAATATGTGGCATTCCGTCGGTTGCGGCGACGAGGGTTCCAGTTGAGCCGATTAACGGAACAGCCTGCTCGTGAAATTAACGTACAAGTGGCTGAGCACTCCACAGACACGTATACCCTTAACGTAGTTCTCGGGAAGATTCAGCGTGACACAGAGTGTGACAAGGTTGGCCCTTTGAAATACAGGTACAAGAGAAAGAAGAAGAAAGAGTGAGAGAAATGTGTGGTGAAAGAGTACGGCAGGGTTTGCCACCCCCACCTGCCGGAGCCTCGTGGAGCTTTAAGTGTTTTCGCTCAATAAACACTCACAACGCTCGGTGTGGGAATCGAAACTGCGATCCTACGACCGCGAGTCCGCTACCCTAACTACTGGGCCATTGCACCTCCACATCAAACATGTAGAACAGGCAAGTTTATAACACCTATCACACTCACAACAGGATTCGACACTCGACGATTCTGTTCATATATATTCGAGAGAAAGCTGATATCAAGGGTCAGATAATTAAAGGTCTAGATTTAATGAGTGAAAAATATAGATACAACAATATTGGCAAGATTCAAGATCCAGGATTACTGTATAATGGCATTAATGACATCTATATAGCACTTGTAGCTGCTGAAGACAGCAAAGCTCTTCAAATATCAATCAATCTGAGATATTTGAAGTTGAAATTACAATGTAAATAAATAAGGAAGTATGATGAATTCTTAATAGAGACATCAGTGAAAGTGATGGATGCCATTGTTTTCCATATTGTACACAGATGCGCATACGCACCCACACGCACACACATATGTATGTGTATATTTGAATATCTATCTATCTATCTATCTATCTATCTATCTATCTATCTATCTATCTATCTATCTATTTATCTATCTACTTTCTATCTATCTGTCTGTTAGTAAGTCTGTCTGTCTGTCTCTCTCTGTCTACACCCATTTATATTCTTGCATCTTCTTGTACTTGGTTTCAGTCTATCGGACTGGGGCATGCGCGCGCACGCACACATTTCTGCACGCACATACACACGTATACACCACACACGCACACACACATATCCATGTACATATGGCTGAAGCAAGTAAAAGAGTAAAGTGAAGAATATATATATATATATATAGATGTGTATGCAAACACACACACATAGACATATACACATACTAATATAAATATACATGCATATATATACGTCAATATATATGTACACACACACACATATATATATATATATATATATATATATATATAT
>NC_068990.1:87122981-87125859 GCF_001194135.2 Octopus bimaculoides | reverse complement strand
ATGTTTATACACGCACATATCCATAAGAACACACACGCACGCATATGTACATATATAGAAATATAAACATATATATACACATATATGTTTTTCTATATGGTTATACACACACACACACACACACACACACACACACACACACACACGCACATACGCACATACGCACATATATGAATTTAGATGCTCACACACACACACAACATCAGCTCTCTCTCCTCTTGGAGAATTTCAATTTCTTTTGTTGGAGGAAATATCGGCTGGAAAAATGCCAACAATGTGGATATATTTTCAATAAATCTCAACTTCCGAAGGAACGACTCACGCAACATCCACGGCATACGTAGCGTGAAACAAGCAGTATCAGCGATAAGATGATAACGGTCTGCCGCTGACTCGGTTGTAATCTTGATTAAGGCATTCTTAGCTGGTCCATCTTGCATAGCCCTTCTTCACCAGATCGAATTGTTGTCTACAGCCGCTTGCTCCGACGTTGAGTTGTTTTTTTCAAGGGATGGGATTGGTCGTATTTTGTTAGTATTTGTATTTACGTCTTCCACATGACCACGAATGGTTGTCCTTACGGCGACATTGCTCTCAATGTCATAGGAGCTCGCAAAACCTTCACCATGACCTGAATCATTATCCATGATTAATCGCTGACCAAAACATTCAATTTTTTTTCTCCGTGTTTTTCTCCGTGTTTTTCTCCGTGTTTTCTCCGTATTCTTTCTGTTGAAGAGCGTAGCTCGAAACGTTAAAGACTTTCTGTATTCCCGAGCGTTAAACTAATACATCCTTTTGTTGTCTACACCACTTGTCCTCGTCTGTTGTTGTTTTTTTCGTAAATTCTCCCATATACATACATACTTACATATATACTCTAGTATGACCGCAATCAAATGACTGAAACGAGTAAAAGAATGAAAGAATATATATATGTATGTATGTATGTATGTATGTATGTATCTATCTATCTATCTATCCATCTATATATATATATATATATATATATATGAAATATAATATAATTTAATATAGATATGATGTATGCCATCGAATTACCAGCAATATGTAATTCACCAATAATTCAGCTGACAAAATCATTCGTTTCTTACATTCGTAACAGAATGTAAAGAAGCAATTCTAAGATAAATAAGAAAATATCTCCATCGTTTGACACAGTCCTACGCGGTCATAATCGGACTGGAAATGCTACGAAGCCGGTAACATATTGGAAATGTATTTAATGCCCAAGTTTGCTTTGTATACAATGTCCAATGTGTGTACGTTCTCTTTATTTCCTATTTATTTATGGAAGCTTTCTCTCGCTTTAAAACTTACAAATAGTGAGATAGTTATAGTAAAGGCTCGAACATTTTATAGCTATTTCATGGTGTTCAACAAATGGAACTTGAACAATTACATCGAATCCCTTTTGTAAATCGTGAAGAGTGTCCAAGAAAGAGAAAATAAACCAGCGAAAAAAAATATATATATAAATTAGAAAAAAAAATGGTGGGGGGACACCGACTTGTAGAAGAAAAGAAAAGTCGATAAATCAATAAAACAACAACATTAACAACGAAATCAAATCAAATCAAAGAAACAGATTTCTGCATACATACATTGAATAGTTTATTAGGTAAGCGAAAATAATGGTAAAATACAGCTACAGGACTGAGAGAAAAAAAGGATAGATAAAATAAATATCTCGTTTGTTGTTGTTGTTGTTGCTGCTGTTGCTGTGGTTGTTGTTGGTTTTATTGTTTTTGTTGCACTAACTTTCCAATAGTTATCTCAGTTCAGTCACGCTCTGTTTTTTTTTTTACACATCTTATGACATACTGTCTCCATCCGCAGGCCATACACAAACGCATAAATTCACACACGCTCTTACACACATGGTTTTACAAATACGTGCATACGCTCTCGCACACGCACAACTTCGTACATATTCACACACATACACTCACACACACACACATACTTTCTCTCTCTCTCTACCACACACACACACACACACACAAACACCAACACGGAAAAAAAATTTGAAAATATAAGCAAAAACTCAACGAACGCTGTTTTTTTTTTTATCAGTCCGACGTATATTATTTATACTTGGTTGCTGTTTTTGTAAACTTTTAAATTTTGTTCTCTGTGTGTATGTGTATAGGTGTTCGCGTGTGTACGAGTGTGTGTGTGTGTGTATGGAATGTGTGTGTTCTTATCCTGTATTTTAACTGTCTTTACTTCCTTTTTCAAAGAAGACTTTCTTTCTCTTCACTCGCTTCCTCATCGGACGTAATGAATTCGCTGTCATTTTCTCCGCTCCATTCTACATAAAAAGAGAAAAACCAAAGATTTTTATCAAATTAGTTTACAATATTGTAGCATTTCTAAGAGTTTTAATTCGTGTAAAGAAAGGAAATAAAATGTGTGTAATATATACATATATACATACATACAAACACATATACATCCACACACACATATGATGCATGTATATTTATATATACATGTGTAAATGTAAATAGATACACACATACACACACACATATATTTATGTTTTATGATATATATATTTATAAGTATATGTATATGATATATGATATATATATGTATGTATATGAATGTGTGTATATATGTATGTATTTATGTATGTGTGTATAAATACATACAGAAATAGGTGTAGATATTTGGAAATGTTTCATAAAGTAGGAAACCAAGAACAAAAATGAGAAAAGTCGGTAGAGGAATCAAAGAAATGCGATTTAATAAATAATAATAACAATAATAATGATGATGATGATGATAATAATAATAATAATAATAATAATAATAATAATAATAATAATAGTAATATATATATATATATATA
>NC_068990.1:87116985-87122899 GCF_001194135.2 Octopus bimaculoides | reverse complement strand
ATATATACACATGTATATATATATATACAAAAATGACTGTATGGATTTCATAGAAATGATAGGAAATAGTAAATAAATGCTTTTTTTTATAGCGTGAAATTTGATAATATTATATCCAGAAGAATTCCTCGAAACAGATTCAAACTTGGGCATAAGGCCGCCATTTTAAGTGAGGTGGTGGAAAGTCGACTGAATCGACCTCAGAACGATAAAAAGCAATGTCGACCTCGGAGGTACTTGAACTCAGAGTTTGGAAGAAATGCCACTAAACACTGTCCGACGTGCTAACGATTCGGCCAGCTCGCTACCATAGAAATGCGAAATATATGTAAACAATTATATAACGTAAACCCTAGGAAATAGATATCCACGACATAAAGACAGCAGCGCTGCCAGACACTAAGCACACATTAGGCAGAGTACTTTCTATATAATAAAATAGCACAAAAATTATACACGTATGCAACCAACTCAGTTGTGCAGTGAAAGCACGCAATAAAGATAAGAGTAACAGGAATCAAAATAAAAAGAAAAGACACAGATCTCTACCGCCACCAACATGAAGAACAAAACTAAAGCAATAACAAGAAGCAGAAGGCAAAGCACTACAGCCGCACCGACAACAACATCGACAAAAAGAATTACAAAACTTAAGACAAAGAACACTAAGTGAAAAATATGACATGTAGTTGGATCGTGTTCAACAGTAAGTAGGTAGATGTAGAGAAATGTATTAAAATGCCTTCCTAGAACCACATATCTAGTTCTGAGTTGAATTGATAGTTAGTAAGGACCAAGTAACATCAGTATGATTATATTTTCAAAGAAAAAAAATGGCTGCTGGCCAAGCATTATAGTTTCGTCCAGCTACCTGGAGCCTCCCATTAATGTGTCGTAAAAGCAGTCTTACAAAACATTCGTCACGAAACTCACAGTGGTAGCCATTACTGTTTGTACGTAATTTTAAGCATTATTTCATGGCCGACCTTCTTGTTAGTTCGGTTCAGTTTATTACCAATTTCTCAGCTGATATTACTTACTATTTTTTACTTTCATGCAAGTTACATCAGTGCTTTTATTGAGATCTGCCAACTCTTAAAATGCACCTGCTTACATGATACTCAATCAGACACAGACATACTTATAGCTGTATGTCTATCTATCTATCTATCTATCTATCTATCTATCTATCTATCTATCTATCTATCTATCTATCTATCTATCTATCCGCAATATAAACATCCACACGCACACACACATAAGCACACACACACACACGCACATGCACACCCATATACACATGTATTATCGCATTTTGAAGTTTTGAGAAATTTAAAAACAAGTATTATTACATAGCGCATAAAGAGAAATATAGCCATTAATAATGGTTTGAAATGTTGGTACAAGACCAGCAGTTTAGTGGAAGTGGGGGTAAGTCGATTATATCGACCCCAGTGTTGAACTGGTACTTATTTTATCGACCTCAAAAGGATAAAATGCGATGTCGATTTCGACGGAACGTGGAGACGGACGAAATGCCGCTAAGCAAGGGTTAGAGGTCAGGTGGAAATGCACTTCTATGTGTGTGTGCGGGGTGGGGGGAGGGTAAGAAAGAAGGAAGGAGCCGGGTTGTGTGTTCACTGGTTTAGGAGTGTATCCGTGTTTTGATACAGGCAAAAGGGAAGCGCTGTGTGTGTGGAAGCAAATTTACTCGACTTCTTTCTTATATGCCAAATGGTACTAACTTAAAACTAGGATACTTTTAAAAGAAAAAATAATCTGTCAAAGGCGAAATTTCAAACGAAAGAGTTGTAAATGAGCTTCAACAAAGCTGATGTACAAAACAGATGAAGGAAATTTGATATTTAGAGCGTTGTGGATTATGGAAGGAAAATAATGTTCCAGTATAGGATCAGTTTAGGTCTCGTCTTTTAATGGATGTTGTTGTTAATGTAGGATCACAAAACACACACAAGTAGATATTCAAGTGTTCTGCAACTATTAGATGTTGCCATTTAAGGCTACGACAAGGATAAAGTACAGTATGTTGTGGTTTGATGGGAAAATTCATGCATGAAATGAGAGAGAATACGTGCTTCATTACTACCTCTGAAGTGCAAATGAATCAGTAATACAAGGAATAAAATAGGAATAAATAAGGAATAAAGTTCATATTATTAAGAAATCAGTCAACGAATCTGGAATTTCGATTGGTTGTACAGAAGATGACTATCTGAAAGATAACAATGATGCTGAAAGTAACAGAAAGTAACAATAATTATGGACTGCGACGACGAGGAAGATCCGTATGATAATATCATTCATTCTGAATATCACGAAGGTTTGTTCAGTGCTAGAAATGAAAAACTGCATGATTTTGCAAGAATTTAATTAACGTTTGTCTTTGAAATATTAAAGATTTATCATGTAACTGTAATCTAACGCCATATTTAATTTCAACGTCTCTTTTAATATGAAAAAAGAAAGCTGACAAATCCATTTTGATTCACTGATTTATAACTTTCATCTTAATATTTATAGCCTTAAACTGCCTTGTTTTACCTAATTAGAAATAAAAATTCACCACTAAAATGCATTATTATGATGAGTGCCACAACGACGAAGGCAGTCAATCAAGTACAATGCATACAGGAAAAGCAACAAGTGCAAATATCCGTAAGAGCTACAGGGCCGTATTTACTCAGTTGGGTGAATAGGTTTTAATATGAATACTATATAATAATTGGTGCTATTACTGCTGATCATTGTTTTATTCTTGTTGTTATTTAAGATATAATTTTTGGTACTGTTATTGATAGGCTTTCGACGACGTCTTGAATTTCAGATTCTCAGAGATACAAAGGTGTGTTTGTGTGTGTATACGTGTATGATGCTGGAACATTCCTGTCTGTGCATATGTTTATGAGTAATCGTGTATATAAATGTATGTCCTTTTATTTTACATATATGTACTTGTATACATCTATATATATGTATGTTTTTTATGTACATGGAAATATGTTTGCAAATGTATGTGTATATATGTTTATATATATATATATATATATATATATACACGCATACGTATATATGTGTATATTTACATATACATATATAGACACCCGCATACATATATGCATACATACACATATATATACACACACAAATACACACACACAAACACACACACACATATATATATATATATAAGCACGAAATGTCGTAACCTTTTCCCATTTATAATGACCAATATTTACCAATAAAATATCTTGCTGTGTTTAAAATAAGCCTAGACGTGACCTTTCAGCACAAACCATAAAATATGACTTGTATGAGACCTGTTTCCGAATACATGCTTCACCTCTTTGGTTGTGCTTACGCACCTGCTTGAAAGATTCCAAATATATAAAACTAATTCTACTTTACACGAAATAGATTTCAATTTATAACTACATAAGAAAGCTAACTGGAACTCAACAGACTGCACCTCAAAATTTCCTATCATCTTCGTTCTTTTTCCTACTATATTATAAACATTGGTCTTCTTCTTCCTCGCAACCGACTTCTCTTCCAACTGTCTTTCTTTCTTATTCCCTTAAGCGAATTTATTGAAAAATTTTAGCTTCAATTTAATATATTGGTTTCAAACTCTGGCACAAGGCATGGAGTTTATATCCGAGGCACACTAAAACCGTCCCAGCTACTGCTAGCGAGGGCGAGAGATGTATTTCAGCCTCGTTAGGCCTTGTCAATGGTGCCTGCTAGCAGCCACCGGCTGCATAGATGAGGTTTGTTTTTTGTCCGATATATAGGAAAATAATGAAAAACATTAACTGCTGTTGTGAAAAGCCGCCTGCTTGAATAAAAATCGGTTAAATGCATATAACAAATTTATGTATAGTATGATACATAGATGACTGTTTTCAGGAGTGGCTGTGTGGGCCCCAATAATTACAGGTATAAACCTGAACTTGTAATCGGGATAAAATAGTTGTAAATTCCTCAATAGTTCCTCAATATTAAGTATGTATGTATGTATGCATGTATGCATGCATGTATGTATGTATGTATGTATGTATGTATGTATGTATGTATGTATGGATGGATGGATAGATGGATGCGTGCATGTATGTATGTATATATATGTATGCATGAATGTTTGTATTTATGCATGTCTGTAAGTATGTATGTATGTATGTATGTATGTAAGTTTGTATACTTGTATGCATGTATAATTGTGTGCGTGCGTGCATGTGTTCATGCATATATGCATATATGTATATATGCATATATGTATGTATGTAATCATTATGTCTATGCTAGGAGTAAGAATTGTATGAGTTATACATCGAAAGAAAGAAATCAGTCTCGTCTCAGATTATTCAGAAAAAAAAAAAAAATTAATAAAAGATTTGCTTAATTATGCATGGTAATATCAAGCGTATGTCTTTCAAACTATATTCATAAAAATATTAAATGAAAGAATATAAGAATTATGATCAGAAGCGTTTGAAATTTATATTATACTTGTATATTGCAAATAAGTATATTTTGAATATTGCAATATATTAGGTTGGTGCATAATCATTGCGGCTTTTTTTCAACAAATTTTATTCAACAAAAAGGTCTGACTGTCTGCCAAGCAAACGAGAAGCAGTAATTAAAATAGATGGTGAATATGCTCCGGAATAATCACTTAAAGATGATTTTGTTACATGTTGTTATTGCTTTTGTTGAATAAAATTTGTTCGACAAAAAGCCGCAATAATTATGCACCAACCCAATATTTCAGATGAGAAGTAACTGGTATTAATCATAGCAAATTTATGCAGAAAACGTACATTGAATAAAACTTCAATGTTGTGATTTATGCATGTGTCTATGTAACAGTTATATGTACAAGATATTATATAATGATATGTATATGTGGATGGAACGCATGCTATATTGATTATTGACAAAATATACTACACATTTTAAAAAAATGAACTGTATGTAAATGTGCTGTAACACGTCTAGGCATTCGTTATTTATTAGATTCAGCTTATTTCTTTTAAAGAGCCGTCATTTTTGACGTTACCGATATACTAGTATGTGTGTGTGTGTAAGAGAGAGAGAGAGAGAGAGTGTGTGTGTGTGTGTGTGGGTGTGTGTGTATGTTTGTGAATGTACATACATACATAGATATACACACATATATATTATATATTATATATTATATATATATATATATATATATATATATATATATATATATCCTCTCAAGTTGATTTTATTGCAAACTGATCCGCTGTCGATCGCTACGGAATATGCTATAACAACACGTCGCTATGACGACTTCATTCAGAAGATGAGAACAACAAGGTTTAGTTAGCTTAATGGACTTAGGAACATCATTGTTTGAAAAACACAAAGGACTAACATCGAACATATGAAAAATCATTAACAAAAAAGATTAAAGTCGAATACATTTGTGTCTTCAATATAAGCATGTTCGAAAGAAAATTGTCCTCTACTTGCAGAAATATACATACATATTTTCTCTCTCTCCCTCTCTCGCTTTCACACACACATACACACACACATATATATTATATTATATTATACATATATATAGTATAATATAATATAAATATATTCTTTTGCTTGTTTCAGTCATTTGACTGTGGCCATACTGGAGCACCGCCTTTTAGTCGAGCAAATCAACCCCAGTAATTATTCTTTGTAAGCCTAGTACTTATTCTATCGGTCTCTTTTTACCGAACCGCTAAGCTACGGGGACGTAAACACACCAGCATCGCATGTCAAGCGATGTTGGGGTGACAAACCCACACACACATACATGCACACACACACACACACACACACACACACACACACACACACACACACACACACACACACACACACACAC
>NC_068990.1:87109312-87116204 GCF_001194135.2 Octopus bimaculoides | reverse complement strand
CACACACACACACACACACGGTAAACAGTCTGACCTGAGGAACCTTATGGTGGTCTGTATCTTCAGATACACTACACACACACACTCACATACACTGATATCGCATCAATACATTTTATTATTACTGATAAATACGAACTATACAACAAAACTTGTAGATAATAAGTCAATAAGTAATCTCGGTCAGCCTTGTTTGTATCTTAAATCATAAACACTCTACAGGATCAGAAATTTCTTGGATTGGCATGAGCTAGTTAATTAAAATATTCCAACGCGTATAGCTGGTGTTTATTTATTTAGACTTAGCAGACCAAACATTTATATTAGACCGAATCGAAAACAAAATATTCTCTCCGTGTAATGGAAATGTTTAATGGGGTCTACTATGAGTTCAATCGTATTCAAGGAGGAGAGGTCATTAAAGAAGCGGTAGAAAAAGCAAAAAGAGCAGAAAGCTCACCCAAGAGCCAGAGACTGGAGTTCTGAACACACAGATTTATGACTATGATTAAATGACATTCCAGATTTAACTATTACCTCGAATTTTTATATGATTTAATCAAAAAGCGAATGGCAGCGTCCGTGACTCTTTTCAGGAAAGCACTCCTAAATTCAAGATGCTCTCACTCAGCGGGAATAAAATCCAAACAAACCAAATATGGCATACGTCAAAACCAATGTTAGTTCTATCAAAACATATAACATTCAAATTTCCACATTATCTATTCATGACCTAATTCTAAATTCAAAATGACCGACAAGGCAAACACCTTTATTTTAGGTCAGTTTTTCTACCAAACTATCAAAGATAATACGCTCTAATTCGGAATGCCAACAGATTGGGGTACAGACTAGATGTTGAATCAAAGACAATGATGAAGTTGGCCTAGATTATTTTGTGGGGTCGCTCATAGCCATATGCAGTTCAAGCATTTTTGACCCCTGGGTAGTAGCATTTGGGTATCTATGGAAGTTGAACAAATGAAGTGCATCTAATCACACTAAAACAAAATCTAGGCAAGTATCAAAGTAATATACATGCAAAATTGCAGCTTATTACATCAATTATTCTCAGAGATATCGTGACCTAAAGATTGCTACTCATAGTCAGAAATGTCATTTTGAGAAAAATGCGGAAAACGCTGGAAAATATTGATATTACAACAATGCCCAACTACACAAGGATAATATCCACATTTTAGCGAAATATTTGCAGTTTTGCACAGTCTAATAATGCCCAGAGGCATATCCTTCGTTATTTTCCTGATTTTGCTACCTGAAATCTGAGGTATTAGTCTTGCCTTAAGAAGACATTAGACATCTGTATCCATAGATAGAATGCAATAGCGTTGTTTGTTAATTCTTATGCAGGAAAAAATGAAGTCGGTACTACTCAGCAAAGGCTAGGTTCATATTTTATAGACCCTAAAATGATAGAAGACAAAATGAGGTTGGTGGGAGGACTTAAATGCAAATCGTGGAGATAACGAAGCAAGATACTCTAAGAGTCTTGTCTAATTGTTGCTTCACCCTAGGTCAACCCTTATTGCGTAGACAATGATCAAAACTATTCCAGTCGTGGCTATTGTTCTTTTTCCAAACATTATTTTGTCCAACATGTTATTTCTCTTGTAAGTAAGAAGCATGTGATTTGTACAGTATTTTAGCTGCTATTTCTGTCAGGTTAAACGATCTCGTTCATTTAGATGTTTTAAAAAGGTTAAGAAGTTTGGTCCGAAGTTTCCCAGAGTTGGGGATTTTAGTATTCTATGAACTGACGCTCCATTCAAGGGAAAATTTTCTCTGTCATCTGCTTCAAACCAACCACAACGAACAAGACATTAACCTAGCAGACTTTTGGTGTCTATAAAGCGATTTAACTTATTTATTTTTGTCTTGCTGATGCCATCCTTCCATTTTCTTTAATACAGTTATTAGAAACAAAGGAAGGTAAATTGTTTGGCCACCCGCTTCGTTAGTATATAAAAAATCAAAATAATCAAAATAGAAATATTCACTTCTGCTTACTCTACTTTTAAGACAGGCTTAACTCAGTAAGATTTGGCATTAAAACATATTAACCTCCCTCTGCTATTTCTGTACAATCTTGTCAATAATATTTGATATATTTCGGAGCCATAGTTTACTCTGATCCACGTATGATGCTCTTTTATTATAGGATATATTTAGGGCAGGAACAGAAAGCAAAGATCCTGTTGAGACTACAATTTGCTATGTAATTGGTCAGACGCCAAATCGTTGCCAGCTATATTTTAGAATCAGTACTGTGAGTGTGTGGTGCATGATTGCCAAATGTAATTGATTTTTTTCTTCCAAGGTTGAAGGACGCTGTATTATTGGGAGGTCAAATAAGGTTAAATTCTTTTATAGGAATATATTATTGATTTAGCAGCAAAGAGTTCTCAAAATATTAAATTTAATTGCATATATTACTATGATGGCCTGGAAAGTGTAGACATGTCTGTGTGGTTAAGAATTTGGCTTTGTAATCACGTGATTCTGATTTCGATTTCTTTAAACAAGCCCTTTGGGCAATTGTCTTCCAATATAGTATCGGATTGACCAATAATTTGTGAATAGAATATGACACAGAAACTAGAAGGACGTCCCTCGTGTGTGTATATCGTTGGCAATTACTTAGCATCGTCGAGAAAATCGAATAAAAAAACAAACCCTGCTATACTAATGAAGTTCTTTGAGATATTTGTTTACAAGTTAAAGACATTCTCTTGGAATTTCCTCTGCCAGAAACCCAGTGAAACCAGCGAAGAGACTGACGCACTGGAAACATGTAACCAACGACGCGACGGTTGACACTTCGTCATATTTTAAATAAAATATACATCAAAGGTGGATTGCATTTCAAACTGAATAAGCAATAACAACAACAACAATAACAATAATAATGGTTTCATATTTTGGCACAAGGCCAGTAATTTCGGGGGAAGGGGAAAGTCAACCCAAGTGCTCAATTGGCACTTATTCTATCGACCCCGAAAGGATAAAAGGTAAAGTAGGCTTTCGTGGCATTTGAACTCCGAACGTAAAAACAGACAAAATGCACTAAGCATTTTGCCTGGCGTGCTAACGATTCTGCCATCCCGCCTCTTTTTTTTAATTACAATATAATAAAAATATAATCCATTAAAATTTGCAATTGTGAGAATTTGGAATATGAAAACTGTAAAGGTGGTGGTGGTGGTGGATAGCGTTAATATGAACTGATACTTACCAAATTCACTATCGGAACCATCTTCTAGATTTGAATCTTCGGAATCTTCCGTACTGTGTTCGGTTTCTGATTTTCTGTCCGTGTCTGCATCTTTCTGACACAGTCGTTGATAACCTCGACCTGTCGAACGGCTGTTATCTGAAATATCCAAAAGAATACTGAGATGAATGCATGTAGCCATACGCAAACGGACATAGATGTACATAGAGGCAAACATAGTATCATATAGCAGTACTTAATGATTTCGTGAAATCAGTTTTACGATCGATTCTACCCTCAAGTATTTGCTCGTTTATATAATTAACCAAAGTAAAGCTTGTAACTGTTACACACTCACATACACACATACACACATATACACATACACACATGCATACACACATACATATCAAATATAAACACATGCGCATCGAATACACACACATATACATATACTTACACATACGCTTACATTGATTGATATTTCGAGGTAAATATAAAAATTATAAGCTTCATGCTTCAAAATAACATCTGAAAATGCGTACGACGCTTTCTCGTTTGTTGACTAAGCATTCGTAACAAGAAGTCATTGTAGAGACATAAAACAATAAAGAAACTAGCTGAGAATAATATCATTCTGTATAGAATTTCATAAAAAATAAATTAGCGGATTAACAGCAGAAACTTTATTAACAGTAAAATACAAACCAGCAAAATAGACAGGAAAATTCAGTAATATTGCAAAAAACTAAGATAATTGATAATTATTGAAACTATGTTTGAGTTAATGGTTTGTACTTTACATCTTGCGATGCTGATATTACCGATATCGTTTTCTTCTGATGCTTTATCGGTATCATATCTTATCGAGATACACTATACACGATATCTTAACGGTATTGTTTTCCTCTGATGCCAGGTGTTCACTATAAATGTGGCAGTAAATAAACACTAATAGAAGATAATCCAAGAATCCATAGAAATATTAATAGGTTTAGGAATGCTACTTTTCTGAACTGAACCTAAAGGACGAGTGAAATAAAGGTTCCAATTGTGTCTTCAATATGTATGTATGCACGTATGTATGTCATTATTCAGTTTATTTCAAGATTTCTTGCCAAAAGAGAAAGAACCGGTTTCTAACCTAGATCCAAGGCTCCTTCATTGGAATTTCAACATCAACAACAGGGTATTATTGCATGTATGTATGTATGTATGTATGTATGTATGTATGTATGTATGTATGTATGCATGTATGTATGTATGTATGTATGTATGCATGTATGTATGTATTATGCATGTATGTACTTTCTGAGTTAAATCCAACTTAGTTCTATTGTGGAATCTGGTTGCATCTCTTTAAATTCTGAGCTCAAATACTACTAGATTAAGCTCGCCGTTCCCACTTCCAGAATTAATGAAATTAACACTGAAATCATCAACGTATTCTAATTTACTCCAGCAAGTGTTATTCCAATATAGCCACAGTTCAATTACTGAAACCAATTAAAAGAATAACAACATAATTTCGTGAAAAATAAAAATTGTTTGTATCTTTTTCAAACTCCATGGTGGTGTTCAAACTCCATGGTGGTGTTCAAACTCCATGGTGGTGTTCAAACTCCATGGTGGTGTTCAAACTCCATGGTGGTGTTCAAACACTCTCCGTACTTCTATCAATAGATCTTTCTGTTATCCAGTGTCAATCACAAACGGCCATGTAGCTTTTATATCGTTTGACATCAATAACAGTTGTATTCGTTCAAGAAGCAGACTGTAGTCATGCTAGAGTAATGTCGTCATAGCTATTCCAGTCGTTTATTCAATGTTCGATAAGCTAGCGTGTTATATATTATACAGACGGCAGACATTGCAGACGTCGATAGATATATTTATTGTCTTCATTAATTAATTAATCTGACGCAGTGTTACCGATATTCGTTTAATGATTACATACATGCAAACATGTTTAGTTTGAGGCCTGGTGTTGATTAATAGCAGAACTGAAAACATACATACATACATACATACATACATACATACAAACATACATACATACATATATACATACATACATACATACATACATACAAACATACATACATACATACATATGATACACACATGCACACACAAACACGCAAACACACACGCACACCACACATGTATAGATATATGTATCTGTTGTATGTGTTTGTATCTATCTATCTATCTATCTATCTATCTATCTATCTATCTATCTATCTATCTATCTATCTGTCTGTCTGACTGTCTGTCTCTGTATACGTAAAAATCTATCCAATAATCAGCAAAGCGAGTTAACGTGTACTCTGCCTACGAAGTCAAACAGATCATAGCATATCTCTGTTGCTGTCCTTGACTGCAAACCAAAATCGGAGCTCTTTATTCCCGAGGTATGTAAGTCAGCTTGTGAAATTTGTTCCTGATTTCTTTGAATAATCTCCCTTTAATAAATTCCATTGTGAGTGACTAAAAATTCTTGTTTCTTTTCTCCGTCGAAGAGGGTAATTTTGAAGAATTTAGAATTTTTGAGTAAATGGTATTCAGTAAATCAACTTTAAACTTACTCATACATACATACATACATATTTGTGCATACATACATACATGCATACATACATACATACATACATATTTGTACATATATACATACATACATACATGCATGCATGCATATTGATATAAATGATAATGCATGTAAGTACATATGTATATTTTTAACATACATATATACACGCATACACAAACGTACAGGCAAGGTCCCACGCACACATACACACACATATATATATATATGCACAAATCCACAAATGTATTTAAAACGCAAAACAAGGAATAAATTTAGAAAAGCTATTTAGGACTCAGAGTCTGAAAACCTTTCAGAGTTTCATTTCGATTATATAAGTCTGAATAAGAAATAAAATAGCCACGGAACAAATACGTATAATGAAAGAAAAAAAAGACCCAACAAAAACAACAACATATGCCATACGGTGAATTCTGTTCGTTAAATATCGTAAATGTGTCTATTAAAAGCACAATTACTGCAAAAAATACTCCATCGGAAGATAATCAACTTGAAAGCTACAGGGGTACTCTGAGCGAGAGATTTGCTGATACAAATGGATGGAAGAACAGCTCTCATTCGAAGCATATAAAACATGCGTAATATGCAATAAATGGTGCAGTTCCTGAAAAAAACTTCTTAAACAAGTAATCTAATAGAAGAATCCTCAGGCCATCATCTTACGTAAAATGTAAAAATGTTATATCAATATCCTTTTATATAATTTTGTTTAGATTCTGGTAACAGGATATCTCTTTTACTTGTTTCAGTCATTTGACTACGGCCATACTGGAGCACACTTTAGTCGAGCAAATCGATCCCAGAACTTATTCTTTGTAAGCCTAGTACTTATTCTATCGGAATCTTTTGCTAAATTGCTAAGTGACGGGGATGTAAACACACCACCATCGGTTATCAAGCGGTGGTGGTGGGGGACAAACATAGACATATATATATATATATATATATATATATATATATATGTAATATTAAATCTCTGAGCAAGAAGTTAACAGTACCAGTGCAGAATCGGGTTTCAGGGTAATAACCCGTCATTGCAAATACTAATCGGA
>NC_068990.1:87103866-87107490 GCF_001194135.2 Octopus bimaculoides | reverse complement strand
ATATATATATATATATATATATATATATATATATAATATCTATTTTTGTCTCTGTATGTATGTGTCTCTTTCTCTCTGTGTGTCTCTGTGTCTGTTTGTCTCCCTCTATATACACATCCAGACTTGTATATGTATGCATGTATGCATCTATCTATCTATCTATCTATCTATCTATCTATCTATCTATCTATCTATCTATCTATCTATTTATCAATCCATCTATCTATTTTGCTCTCTTTCTCTCTGTGTATACATACACATATTCATGTATGCACATGTATGTATATATGTATGTATATATATATATATATATATATATATATATATATGGGGATAGATATATGGATGTGTTATGCTTTCGTTTACAAATGAAAGAAAAGATACTGAATTCGTGATCCATAGTATATATTAATTATGTATCAGTATTGATGGTCCCCGCCTCTGCTACAGTTTTCCTACCACGTACGCGTGTTCGCGCATCGATGAAAGCATATTAAGTGAAAGACACTGGAAAGAAAATATGCATTGGCATGAAACTGGTTTGAACTGGAGAATTGTCGTGTAATAGCTTGTGATGCTTACTTGTAGATGGTTTTGCCGTTGCTGCTAGCTCTAGCTAGATTGGCGTAGGACAATGGGTCTCTCTACTCGTTATTCTGTAAGGATTATAATGTTCTAACTATGCAAGTTTCATGGATATTTTGAATGCACAGTTGTCAAAATAGGAGTTATCTTTGGCGACTTTCGTGCTAAGTAACTCAGTCCACGATATTGTCGGGCTTGATAACACGTTCACATCCTCGGTCTCTTTGTTTTTCCAAATTAGAGTCATAGGATGGCGCTCTCTTTTCCAATGACTTGAATGAACTAACGTTGGTTGTTTCGTTTAGTAAAGGTGATTGCCTTGAGGGCTGCGTAATTTCTCTCAGAGATCACGGTTGATATTGAATGTAAGAGCATTTAAAGGGGTACGATTCTCTAAGAGGGAACATTGAGAATTTGTGCTGTTGTATACTGGGGGTTGGAATGGGAGTTGTCTGAGTTTATGTTTTCGTTTGTGTTTTGCTCTCTGGGAATCAATATTATCTGGACAAGAATAGTTGACATTAACATTATTAGTGTTGAAGAGTTTGTTCTATTTATGTGTACAAATGTTTTGTGTACAAATGTTTTGATAGAGATCAGAAGGTCCTTGTTATATTGATAGATTTTGCTCATATGAAAGAGTCGATTGAGCCAGACTATATTCCGCTTTTTGTTTCTGCAGTAGTATATATATATATACTAGTTTCTCGTTAAAGCTACTTTTTGCATGTTCTTCGTTGTAATAGGTTGTTGAAAATCTGTTTTCTAAGATAAATCTAATCTGTCACAATTGCTCTGTTGCCAAGTCTGTCTGTATTCTTTTGTAAATAAACTAACAACAATCGGATTTATCTGTTCTTGCTTAATTTAAGTTCAACCCAGATCAGGTAGAATTTAATAAAATTTATTACAGTGTTGACCATTTCATATACTTAGAGATATGTAAGACTACATTAACCAAGGTATAATTTATTAAGATGATAGGTGTAATATGAGAAACATAGTTCCGAATGAAACACACCAGAAATTTTTCTTATAGGCATTCCTAAGTACATATGAGAAACAATGTATAACAGGGCACATGGGTCTGATGCGGATCCCTTCTGTGGAATGTAGAGCAAGTGTTATCTTACCATAGCTTCCGATCGACTAAAGCATTCTCAACAGAATTTGGTGAACGAAACTGCGTGGAAGACCGTCGTGCACGCACACCCACTCACCAGCATGACTATAAGACGTCTATAATGACTATATGTCTCGGTGGTGTTTGATCAGAGGTTAAAAACGGATGAGAATTAATTCTGTAATGTAATCATTCTATTTTCCAGTCCCAATTTGAATTCTGTTGGCTAATTTGTCCCAGAGATTTTATCTCAACGTAAAATTAACGAAGCGAATGTCACTTATCTCCCGCTTGATCTCTGACGTCATCTAACAAACGCCAACTAAGATGGCATGAATCAGCCAAGCCTTACTTGCTGGAAATAGCAGCCCAAATGCTCTTAAATCAGAACCCAATGCTGGATGTTCAAGAACCAAAGTGAAGATTTTCATTCCCGAGATCCTCTCGAGTTCAAGAAGGTATAATGTCTAAATAGAGCAAATGTCGACAGAGATACAAGGGTCCCAGACAAACAGAATTTCGCCTTTATCATATATATTCATATACTATGGACTTCGCCGTCGTTAGCCGATGTACGAGGGTTCCGCAATTTCTCGCCGAATAATTGCGTAGATGACTTGCTTATAGTGATCAAATGCTATTGTTTCACATAAACTCGTTCCTTCCAGATGCGCAAGTCTGCTACACGCCAGATGTCGAAATAATTGCAGAGCAATGTAAAATAAAGAGCTCTGCACAAGAACACAACGCACCGCCCAGTGTGGTGACCGAAATCACGATCTCGTGATTCACACACACACACACACACACACACACACACACACACACACACACACACACACACACACACACACCAAACATACAAATGGCTTACTGATGCGTCAACAGTATTCACATTTCACTAAATATAGACTATTGTCTTAAAATCTTTAGAGATATCTTGTTATTGTATAGCAATGAAACAAGATGCTGTTAATGCTTCAACAATTTATTTATCATATAAGCTACCAAGAATATATCATACATGCAAACTGGTCAATCCTATTTACTAATACATTTAATAATACTGAGTTTATAAGTTGTGTCTCCATGGATAATTAAAGATGGTTGCTGATAAAATCTAATGCATTAATGGAACTATTTCGGATGAACCCACTTTCTCTGTCGTCGAAACATTGCAGATAAAGACGTTTTTTTTTAAATGTGTTTATTTATAGTTTTCGATTAAAATCTAAAGCTATATTATGAAGTGCAGCCCGTATGTATGTATGTACGTATGTATGTATGTATGTATGTATGTATGTATGTATGTATGTATGCGTGTATGTATGTATGTATGTATACATACACGGACACACACACACACACACACACACATACATATATATATATATATGTATATGTGTATGTGTGTGTAATTAATAGCGACAGAAGCAGTATAAAAATCAAAAAGCAATCACGTGATCTGGCATTTCGGGTAGTAGCAGCAGACGGTTCTCCTCTGTCAACGATATGGTTATGAATGCTATTATGTACCACGAGTATGAGAAATCTTGTCAAAGTAAACAGCGCAGTATTCTTTGTTCTTCTACAACCTCTACAATGTTGGAGATGAAGACAACTCGCCCCAGATCCATTCAGGAGTGATAGATATCGATATTTCACCAATTTTGTGGCTTATCAACATCATATACTTGAATCGAACCCGAGACGAAGTGAATTACCAGTCACCATTTGTATTCATAGCAAGATCACCATTTCTCCCAATCACTCCTTTTCCATGTCAGATGGTTATCATTATTATTATTATTATTATTATTATTATTATTATTATTATTATTATTATTATTATTATTATTATTATTATTATTATTATTATTATTATTATTATTATTATTATTATTATTATTATTATT
>NC_068990.1:87101312-87103589 GCF_001194135.2 Octopus bimaculoides | reverse complement strand
TATATATATATATATATATATATATATATATATATATATATATATGTATGCATGTATGTATGTATATATATGTATATATGTATGTATGTATGCATGGGTGTATGTATGTATATACGTCAACCATAAAAAGAAAGGAACCGGCATTAATTGAATAAAAGAGTAAAATCTTTGAAACCTGTGAAATGTACTCAATGGCAGCCTTACACAATCAACTAAATACATCGGATCAAAATTAAATCTTGATAATGTCACGAATGTTAGCCTATAACAAATGTTATTATAAAAGTTATAACTTCATAATAAGATGCTTATGAAAACTTAGAAATTTAATGAAAGTCAATTTACAATTTATTCAAAACACTGGTTAAAGATGACACCAGCAGCATACATTACAATAATTGCTTAAATTTACTTTGTGCAAATAACTCCTTGTTTACAGTTAATTCTAAGAATCCTTACATAATAGGAAACGAAATTCCATCACAATACGCACGCTAACACGCACATACAGGTATCACCTTCTTTATAAATTTATATGGTAGTTACACGCACATGAGCGAAGGTGATACAATGTACGTTCATCTAAGAGAGCTGTTTGATCACTGGAAATGAAGAATGTCTCAACGGGAAATCGGTGCAATGATTTATCTGTATGTGAAAGAAAGAAACGAAAAGAAGGCAACTGAAATATAAACAACAATAAACTAATAGCTAATGTGTGAGTAGTATGTGTTGAGAGGACCATGGGAACATGGGCAAGTGTGGTCGCCTGATGGATGTGTATGTACGAAGGAGACGCGCAAAGGTTCCGGGCTTTGGGTAAAAGAAAATGCAGGTGAATCAGTTAATTATTATTCTATTCAACAAATTCCCCTCTCAGATTCACATATTTTTTTTATAGCGTCCTTCATCTTTTCTACACTCTGTAAAAGAACTCGGGAGGTTGGGTCTCCAACAAAGCGCTTTGCGAAACCCTTAAAGCCAGGAACACACACACACACACACACATACATTCACATGCATGAACACGCGTATGTGCTGCAGTACAAATGCAACACAAACAAGACAGAGAGCAGAAAATAGTGACTAATCGAATTTGAGACATTAAACTGTTATTCTGATTTTCACTGTGCCATTCAATGGACGATCACCAAAAGTCAGAAGCATAGGAAACGAGTGAGAGTTAGAGAAATTCTTAGCCGTTAATACATCTTATATATGTGTATGTGTATATATCGGTTATCATGTGTCTATGTATGTAAGAATGTAAGCGTGTATGTATGCATCTATCTATCTATCTATCTATCTATCTATCTTATTTCTTTACTGCCCACAAGGGGCTACACACAGAGGGGACAAACAGGGACAGACAAACGGATTAAGTCAATTATATCGACCGGAGTGCGTAACTGGTACTTATTTAATCGACCCCGAAAGGATGAAAGGCAATGTCGATCTCGGCGGAATTTGAACTCAGAACGTAGCGGCAGACGAAATACTGCTAAGCATTTCGCCCGGCGTGCTAACGTTTCTGCCAGCTCGCCACCTTAAGCCATCTATTTGTCTATCTATATATCTGTCTGTCTGCTTGTCTGTCAGTCTGTGTATATGTACGTGCATTTATGTGTACGTGTGTGTGGTTTTTGTATATTTAAATTTACGAACTTTCAAACGGTGACCTGTTCCTTTGTGTAGCCACAATCATCTTCAGAGGTAAAAATACATTCGAAAATGTCTGCGAATACTTCGATTAATGTCGGTTAATGCACAGTGAAACACATAGCTTTTAATACGCTTTGAATCAAAATGTGAAAAAAAAAAAAAAACGAATACGAAAAAATACATATGTATATTAGCTTGAAATTTATTAACATCGTTATTGACGTAAGCTCTGTTTTGTCGTTTATGGAGGACTAAGTGTTATCACACACACACACACACACACACACACACACACACACACACACACACACACACACACACACACACACACACACACACACACACACACACACACACACACACACACACACACACACACACACACACAAACATATGTATATAGATAGAAAGATAGGTATATAGATACTGATAGATTCAGACACGTATACGTATATTTATATGTGTATACGTGAGTATGCTTATATATATATATATATAGGTATATATATGTATTATGTATGTATTATGTATGTATGTATGCATGTAAGTATGTATGTATATATGTGTGTGTATATATATATATATATATATATATATATATATATATATATATAT
>NC_068990.1:87097296-87101138 GCF_001194135.2 Octopus bimaculoides | reverse complement strand
AGAGAGAGAGAGAGAGAGAGAGAGAGAGAGAGAGAGAGAGAGAGAGAAGGAGAGAGATGCAAGTAATTTAAATTGATGGACTATTAACTTCTGCTTATGTATCTCTACACATACATAGAAGGCGTCCATTTTGAACGAAGCTGGCATCAAAAGAGCGAATTTTAGATGACTTTGCCAGAGATATATAAAAATATTGACGTAACGCGCGACTAAATTCACAGATACGCACATACAAACATACACATATACATGCACATACACATATACATACATACATACATACATACATACATATATATATATCTTTATATATGTATGTATATATATGTATGTATCCATCTATGTCTGCATACAGATATATATATATATATATATATACATCTATGTACATAGATTCTGACGCAGATACACGCAAGCACACACACACATATATATATACAATTGTGTGTGCGTGTCAAGACGGATTCTTATTTGTAGTTGCCAAATAAATAAGTCCACCTCCCTCCATAAATATCAAAGCTTATACATCATGAACATCATGAGATTTTGTTACAGCTCATTACCTACTGTTACACAAATAAACTTTATATCAATCGAAAATACCTGGACCATTTCTAATCACAAAATACATTAATTGTAATTTCGACATATCCAGGCATGGCTCTGTGGTTAAAACGCTCAGTTTGCAACCATGTGGTATCAGGGTCAATCTCACTTCGAGGCACCTAGCGCAAGTGTCTTCTACAATAGCTCCGAGCAGACCGTTGATTTGTGAATGAACCTGCGGAAACTGTTTTAAGATCGAATGCCTAAAACTTTGAGTAATGTGTTGTAAAAGGTTTTTGAGCTTCAATAAATCTATCTCACTCTCTAATTCTCTCTATATATGTGTGCATATATATATATATATATATATATATATAACATATATATATAGATGTATGCGCGTGTGTGTGTGTGTAGGGATATATAATATATATATCTCTCTCTATTATGATATAAATACACGTGAGTGCACGCATTTGTATGTGTGTGTGTGTGTGTGTGTGTGAGAGAGAGAGAGAGAGAGAGTAATTCACACAGGCACAAAGTCATAGCAGCGATTATCTGTTGAGTCGTTGTCCATTTTTAGTAAAGATCTCGCTTATATGATCTAAATTTGTACTACACAGGTTCTGCTCCAAGCACCTCTCTCTCTCTCTCTCTCTCTCTCTCTCTCTCTCTCTCTCTCTCTCTCTCTCTCTCTCTCTCTCTCTCTCTCTCTCTCTCTCTCTCTCTCTCTCTCTCTCTCTCCCTCTCTCACTCCGTGTATATATAAACATACATACATGTACATACATACATACACAGTTATATAAATTGTGAAATCACGTTAAGTGCATTACGTAGCGTTGAGCAATGCGACTTGCAAGAGGTTAGGTTTTCCGTTTTGTTTTCGGTCCCTATAGTAATTATCCATTTCGATGAAATTGTATCCTCCAGGCAAATTTATATTCAATAAAATTTTTGATTCAATCAAGCTTGGGAATCTGTTAAATGAGATGCGTAGAAGACATCCATGAAATAATAAATGACATGAAATTATTTCCAAATTGTTGTTTGATGCATAAAATATAAGTAGAATGTCGAGAAGGAGAGGAGAACAGTGTTTTCTTTTTTTCTTTTTGTAATTTATTGACCGGACAGGAATATCAAGCGTCTCTCAAAAAATTCAAACAATGCACATATAGGTATTGATTTTGTGCATGCAAAAGGTGCAGAAAGGCGCAGAAAGGTGGGAGAACAGGTATTGTGTTGTTGTGTTGCTTAACTGCCGGACTCTTCTGACATTGCAAAACTTATGATTGTGTCCCAGCTGTGACTATCTCGCCAAGCATCGAAATAATATATAGCAGTTTATTATTAAAATGGTAGAATGTGTTCAGATTTTACTGATAATTCTAACACATCGTGCGAGTGAAAGCAAAGACACTCGTCATTCTCTCGTTATTCTTGGTGTTTATCCAGCTTCCATTCCCTGTATAATCTGGGCTAATTCTGAATACCAAGGTTTATGTACACACACACACACACACACACACACACACACACACACACACACACACACACACACACACATACATATATGAAATTTTGAATTTAGTTCACGGAACTCTAGTACTACCTTTGAGGACCACCTGGGACCCCCGGATCACAGGTTGAAAACCGCTGCTATAGTAGAAAGGAACATTAGTATTTGCTTTATAGACAAAGGCACAAGATTTTTTGGTAAGGAAATTAGTCATTTTGCTCTCCATGGATTTTGTTGTCAAGCGTTACAATTAGTGATGTAAGTCAATAGGCAACAAACAAGAATTAAGACCGTAACGTAGTTGTTGACTGACCGAAATATTATCATATCTTACTGGAAGACGTCCCAATTTCCCCACCAAGCAAACATTGTACTCTGAGGCACTGAATGATCATGTTAGAAAACGAGCACTTCGTCGGTTACGACGACGAGAGTCCCAGCCGATACGATCAACGGAACAGCCTGCTCATGAAATTAACGTGCAAGTGGCTGAGCACTCCACAGACACGTGTACCCTTAACGTAGTTCTCAGGGAGATTCAGCGTGACACAGTGTGTGACAAGGCCGGCCCTTTGAAATACAGGTACTACTCATTTTTGCCAGCTGAGTGGACTGGGGCAACGTGAAATAAAGTGTCTTGCTCAGGGACACAACGCGTCGCCGGGAATTGAACTCACGATCGTGAGCCGAATGCCCTAACCACTAAGCCACGCGCCTTCACTTCATGTTAGAATGTGAATATAAAACAAACATAAACGTACCGGCACACACACATGCACAGCCATATTTATGGAATCATTATTTATTAACACACTATGATTAGTAGAGAATTTACAAGCGGTGTCTCTGTGGACAGTCAAAGTACTGATTTGCAGATATGTAATGCCAACAAAGAATCGAAAATAGTTCAGCTGATACTTCATTTCATGCCCACCAAGATTTTGTGTGCACATACATACATACACACATATGTGTGCGTATGAACACACAAAATCTTAGAGAGTATGAAATAAAAAACCAACAGAATTATATGAAGTTCATAAGGTGATCTGTTATGCCTTTGTAATCTCTTTTTTCTCGTATACATACATACATACATACATACATACATACATACATACTTACATACATACATACATACATACGCACACACACACACACACACACACAAACACACACACACATACAATGGAGAAATTGTACAAAATGCATAAATGGATGATCAGTAAAACACCGGCACAGATTCGATCACGTGTTTTTATTACACATTCCATATTTTATTTTATTTTATTCATACTATATATGTATATATATATATATATATAGTATGTAATATGTGGGTGTGTGTATGTGTATAGCGTTTGCAGGTGAAAATGGGAAATGTGACAAAAGAATGTGAATTAAAAGATGGAACAAGAAATAATGCTGACGTTGATGAGGATGAAGAAGAAGAAGAAAAAAGAAGAAGAAGAAAAACAAGACGAACGTTGAAAAATCTCATTCTGATAGAATAATGAAGTATAATTAAAATATAAGTACTTTCAATATCACTACATTAATTGAAACAACAATTGTAACAGTTGTTTTGTGACAAGGACTCCTGGGATGGAACGAACATTTCCGCTTGACTGACTTCAAGAACAATTTTATTTGATCGATTATTACAAGGAACTGTTTTCCTTTTTTCAAAACCACTATTAAAATGAATGAACATCGATAAATTCCATGATATATATATATATATATATATATATATATATATATATATATA
>NC_068990.1:87096159-87096759 GCF_001194135.2 Octopus bimaculoides | reverse complement strand
AATATATATGTGTGTGTGTGTATGTTAATAATGAGAGGTACTACAGGTTGTACCCTTCATTATTGATTAATAATCTTAAGATTTATGGAGTTTTTTTACGTGTACTAAGCCACTGATATTATTGTAAACAGTAATGTCCTTATATATATATTTATATAATTTTTTATTCACTTCGATTACCTTTTAAAATTTGCTGCGGCATTAAAAACGGTCAACGCACACACTAGATAAGATGGGCAAGCTCTATGATCCTGGGTTAGTTAGACTCGCTGAAGAGATACTAAGTTATAATTCTCACAGAGTTCGAAATTACTGTGATACTGGTATGTCTGACGTTTCAATTTTCGATTCTTTTCGTCATAGGTACGAGCTCTTAGTGAGATCTTGCCCGTTACCCCGACTTCACCTTTATGTAAAAGTGAAAACTTGTGGTTTTGAGTGGTTTTGACTGCTATTTTAGCATGCTGGTACTACCTGTAGTGCCCTTCATTATTAATTAATAATTTAGACCTTTACGACATTTTTACACACGCTAAGCCACTGATATTATTGTAAACAGTAATATCCTTAAATATATATATATACATACATACATATATA
>NC_068990.1:87093138-87096149 GCF_001194135.2 Octopus bimaculoides | reverse complement strand
ATTCGGGTCTACTCGGCCACATTTTAAAGATGAGGAATTTTGCCTTAAAGGCCACGCCTTTCAATTGAGCCAACTCAAAGTTGCCATGCAAACTCCCCAGCACTTTCAACATAGGTGTGCAAATTTTCAGGTCAATCCGACCACATTTACTAACACTTTTGCCTGCATAACTGTTTGTTATGCTCTTTTCACAAATATATATATATATATATATATATATATATATATATATAAGGAAGCAGGGAGGGTAGACTGTTAAACGGATAGATCAATAGCTGTATTGCTATACAAATAGGTAGATATGTAAATTCATAGGGAAACAGATAGCGAGGCAGATAGAATGACAAAGTGAAAGAGATGTACTTTAACATATATAGAGATATTTTATGCTAAATAACATTCACTGAAATTGAATTGCCATTATTAAAAGGACTGATTATTGCTGTTTTTGCTCTCAGCATTCAATTTATCTAGCAAAGATCCTCTACTGAGATATCACGCCCATACCATGCTATAATGCAGCTGTACCGCGCATAATATCTCCCATTTAAAAATAATCGATATGCATTTTAGGAAAGAGGACCGAAAATTTTAATTCAAATATTTTTCTCCGATTTCGTTCTGTTTATTTGCCTGCGTTAAAATTTTACATTAATAAGGTTGGAAATATTTACTAATGCAAATTTCAGTGGTAAGAAAAAAGCCAAAAATCAAATCGGAAAAGCAAGCAAACTATTATTAAAAATTCTATTTTTCTACGCCAGCAACAACTGTACATTCTTATACGTTTGCATTGTCATTCATTTATTACTCTTTCATCAGCTACACTGAAGAACATATTTAGCTGATAGGGTATAATAGAAAGAAAAGATCTCCTAAGTATTTGCCGCAAGAAATCAAATTATATTTAGTCATAAATTATTTTTTTCATCGAACGATTATTTCTAGTTAATATTCCCTGCATTAAATAAAAGAAAAGTAAGATATGAATCGCATTTTCCAGTGCTCACGTGCTAAAAGATGTCACTCAGTATAGACATACATTTACTGGGTGTTCGGCCTAAATTTGGCGACTTCTTTATGTCGCCATTTTTTTTCAGAAAAAGTTAGATGTATTGATGAACTGCATTGGAAGGCAGGAAGATTAAAGTTGTAGCTGAGAAAAAATTAGTTTGCATGGCGAACTGGAAGCCATCTGAATATTGGAAAAGAGTTATAGTGATCCCTCATATCGCGGTTCGCCTATCACGGTTTATTATTTAAGGTTATGTCGATTCCTCTGTGGTGTTGTTTTGCATTTATGATAAAATAAATATATACGAATTATAAAAATAGTAAAAAAGAAATATATCCAGTACAGTACTGTTTCTACTTCGCGGATCTTCAGCTATCGCGGGGGGTTTTGGAACGTAACATTTGCGATTCGTACCGTGTATTAAAATGGCGACATCATGACTGCTACGCAATTTTCTTTGAATACTGTAAACACTGTAAAATGTGACATGGACAACTGCAACTGAGACTACGAAGACGTGGCCACCAGGAAGGAACACAGCAGGCGTTCTGATTGCTGTTCATTTTTGAACTAGGTCTAAACTCAGTTCAGACGGTTATGTGAAACTGCTGAAAACTGTGGTAAAACCCAGGCTGGAGAGAGTTGCTGCTGGGAGGCCATACATGTGGTAGCAGGATTAGGCTCCTTCCCATAATCCATGAAAGAATCAGAAGTGGTTGTCGAAGAATTTCTATAACTTCCCCAACCTCAATTTTTGCCCTAATTCCTCCGATTGTAATCCTATTGATTACTATCAGTGGCGGACTAGGTCTAAAAATATTGGTTGCCAGGATACTAAGGGGCCCCACCCCGCAACAACAAGGGGGCCCACCCGCAACTTTCGACAATTAATAACCGCTAAAATACTAATGAAGGCGCGAAAATGTCATGCTCAAATGGGAAAAGATATTAGCTAAAAATATATGACAAACAAAGCTTTGGCGTCTTCAGACAGAATCTCTCCAGAGTCAATACAGAAATAAAACGAATTTGACAACTCAATAAAACATTTTTAGTGATATCAGACACCTGTAGATACAACATGAAAGTAGACACATGCGAAATAGATTCGCGTGATTTGAGAGAGATTTGTCGGCCTCCTAGAAATAGGAGTTCAACAAATATCTCTTACGTCACAATCTGGCGTCTATAAAAAGTGGAAAGATATTAAGAAGTTAGTGTCTGAAATTAACTATGGACGAAAAGATGGTGTATCTGGGGCTTAGTGTCTTTGATCTAATGTCTAAATTCCAATGAAACAGAATTCAATCATGGAACAGACCACGGGAGACTGAGAAACAAAAAGAAATGTTTAATGAAAAGCGACAGCATAATAATGATCAAAAAGATACGAAGAGAAAATAAGTAACTTTACGGTGAAGGCAGATATGATATCGGAATCAATGAATCCACATACAGAGACAGGAACTACTAACGAATTAACAAATGATAAGCTACAACAACACCGCAATAAAATAATACAGGTCGGCTAATGAAACAAAGAGTCACGCAAGGATAGAAAAACCCCATCACTAATGAATATTATAGGCGTATGGAACGCTGGAAAAAACAGTTGTCTTGAAAATCACATTAGTGGGGAAAACGTGTCGCAAAAATAAATCTATTTTAAATGGATAGTATACTTTCGGTCATGTATTGAGTAACTTCTTTCGTAGACAATTGCATAGCTGTTGAAAATCTCTCTCTCTCTCTCTCTCTCTCTCTCTCTCTCTCTCAACTCTCTCCCTCTCTATCAATTCTCTCCCTCTGTCACTCAGTTCTCTCCCTCTCTTCCTCTCTCTCTCTCTCATATATATATATATATGTACGTGTGTGTATATAATATATATAGATATATGTATATATGTGCCTATACATGCATTTGTTTATTATATACACACAGAGGCTTATATATATATATATATATATATATATATATATATATATATATATATAT
>NC_068990.1:87091419-87092739 GCF_001194135.2 Octopus bimaculoides | reverse complement strand
ATATATATATATATATATATATATATATATATATATATATATATATATACCCACACATATTGTTTTCAGTCATTAGACTGCGGCCATGTACACACACACACACATGTATGTATACATATACAGATATATATATACATATTTATGTATATAAATATGCATACATATGTTTGTGTGAGAGTGCACGTATATACATATTTGCATTTCTATTGAATAATCTCATTTGCTTTCGTTGAAATGCAGCAGATAGATAGATAGATAGATAGATAGATAGATAGATAGATAGATAGATAGATAGATAGATAGATAGAAAAAGAAACATGTGTGTGTGTCTGTTTGCCTCTGTGTGTGAGCTTGCGTATGTGTATATATGTGTATATGCATATATTTATATAACTGATTCCGATAATATTTCTTTGTACCGACTAAAATACGATTGGATAGTAAATATATGTTTAGATATTTATCTAACCAGGGAGTGTCGGTGTAGTTACTGAAGGCTGAAGTGGAAAGCTAATAAAAATATCCAGTCTCGGACAGTACTAATTACACACACACACACACATGCACACACGCACACACACACACACACACACACACACACACACACACACACACACACACACACACACACACACACACACACACACACACACACACACACACACACACACACACACAACTAATTTATATTGTTTTTTTGTAATATCTAAAGTAAGATTGAAAGGTAAATATGTTTAGATATCACATTACCGAGGTGTGGCAGCAGAGACAAGAAAATCAAATTGACAGCCAATAAAAGCACACCTCTTGTATAGCAGGATTGAGACACGTTTTAGAATGGTACTTTGGGGGCAAAGTCATCCAACCTTTCACTATTTAAATACCATTCGCCTACGGTAGTAGTGGAATAATATTCTTAAAGCCGCAATTTACTCACACGTCGCATCTTCCGGAGCTTGTCGCTACTTCAGTTCTAAACCAAATTGAAAACTGTTAACATTTTTGAAGAGGTCTGGTCCCTTGCTACATTTTGACATAAAAATATTGAGATTTGGTCCAGTAGAAAAAAGTTTACATCAAAATTTGTAGTAACGTTATAAGAGAGTAAGTAACGCCTCCAATCAAGTTTAAACCTAAATAACTTCTTTTTATTTTAAAAGCAAAATATATTTATCTCAGCTTCAATGATAGAAGAACGCATGAGGAATTTCATAGATTTGGTCCCATGCACGGTAGAAGACATGAACCCGGAGCCATGTGATTGTGAAGCAAACTTCTTATCGCACAGTCACTCCTGTATTTATATATATATATATATAT
>NC_068990.1:87089274-87090200 GCF_001194135.2 Octopus bimaculoides | reverse complement strand
ATATATATATATATATATATATATATATATATATATACTACATGGAGGACAACTTAAGTATATATATATATATATATACTACATGGAGGACAGCTTAAGTAATCTAGGTATACATGGAAATAAATCACTGAACTGCGTATCTTTCTTACATGGAACAATAAAGAAGTTAGAGTCTCTTGGAAACAACATGAAGAATAAGTGCAACTTTTAGATAATAATCTAAAATTTGAATTGATTTCTATCATTTTCGAGATAAGTGGGAAATAACATCAAATTAAGATCTTGCTGCTTCAGCAACAGTTACAAAAATTAAAACAAATTATACAATTGTAATATGCATTGTTCACGAAGAAAGAGAATTTTCATTGACAAATAGTAATTACAGGGATTAAAAAAAAACCAACCAGTTTAACAACTAAACATGTATGTTTTATTATTTGCAAGAGAAAACAATAGGTTTGTCGAAGGAAATGGCCATTTAGAAGTTTCATAGATAGGAAGTCATCTTTATGCTTTAATTACAAGAGTTCCTGTATAGCAAATGATACTTTAGAAAGAAACTGTACATTTGGAAGTCATTAACGCCATAAATTATAATAAAATATGTAAAATGATTTCAGTTCATTAAAAATTTAAAATTATAAAACACAAGTTATGATGTTATATTTCCTAAAAATTCATCACACGCACATGTACGCAAACATATTTAGATACTTATGTGCATGCTTTTGTGTGTGTGCGTGTGTGTGTAGGATTCTTGTTATATGTTTCTCTTTAAAACAAAAATGACAGAAATTGCAATGTAACGTTAAGAATTTATTGCATAAAAATCGACTAAATGTAAGGAATTTGAAATTATATATGTATATATGTATATATGTATATACGTATATACGTGTGTATATATATATATATATATATACATA
>NC_068990.1:87085143-87088090 GCF_001194135.2 Octopus bimaculoides | reverse complement strand
ATATATGCATACACCCACACATATAAATAAATAAATAGATAATAGGTGTGTGTATATATATAAAAGAGCACTCCGTTGGTTACGACGACGAGGGTCCCAGCTGATACGATCAACGGAACAGCTTGCTCGTGAAATTAACGTGCAAGTGATTGAGCACTCCACAGACACGTGTACCCTTAACGTAGTTCTCTGGCAGATTCAGCGTGAGACAGAGTGTGACAAGGCCGGCCCTTTGAAATACAGGTACTACTCATTTTTGCCAGCTGAGTGGACTGGAGTAACGAGAGATAAAGTGTCTTGCTCAAGGACACAACGCATCGCCGGGAATTAAACTCACGACCTTATACGTTTATATATTCGTTTTGCAAGATTCTTAATGTGAATTTGTGTGTTGAAACAGATATTGTTGTATCTGGGGACGGTCATGTCGCCAGTTTAGCCAATAAAACACACGCACTATAAGTATGGAGGCGCAATGGCCCAGTGGTTAGGGCACCGGACTCGCGGTCGGAGGATCGCGGTTTCGATTCCCAGACCGGGCGTTGTGTGTGTTTATTGAGCGAAAACACCTAAAGCTCCACGTGGCTCCCCTGTTGTACTCTTTTACCCCAACTTTCTCTCACACTTTCTTCCTGTTTCTTGAGTAATGCTGCGATGGACTGGCGTCCCGTCCAGCTGGGGGTGGGGGTGGGGTGGACACATACACCATAGAAACCAGGAAACCGGGCTAGGCTTTTAAAGGGCGCATAAATAAAATATATATAGATTTATATATATATTTATATGTTAAATATCCATTATGAAATCAAATGAGTGCAAATCTATTTTAACATTTTAACGGTGTTGCCAACAACGTCAACTATCACTTTCTGAGTGTGATAAAACTCTTGTGTTTCGAGATGCAGATTAACTGAAGGAAGATCTGATGATTAATACATAAACCCTCTCTCACAAGTTGATATTCTATATATGGGAATGTGATATATTATGCCGTGAACACCTTGGATTTAGATACTGAATGGATGATAGTAAAACTTGAATATTAGCGGATGAAGAGTGGGAGAAGAAGAAAGGGATATGAAAATAAAAATAAAAACAGGACGGAGAAAGAAAAGAAATAATAATTAAGACCCTTTCTACTGAAGGCACAAGGCTTGAAATTTGGAGGAGGGGACTAGTCGATGACGTCGACCCCCAGTGTTTTACTGGTACTTAATTCACCGTCCCCGAAAGGATGAAATGCAAAGTCGACCTCGGTGGAATTTGAATTCAGAACGTAGAGACGGGCGAAATACCGCCAAGCATTTCGTCGTGCAAACGGTTCTGCCACAATAGAGGAAACGATAAAAACAGAAGATAAGGGTAATTAAGGGAAATAATAAAAATGCAAAGGGATGATAACAATAATAATGGGTTTCTTTTATAGGCGCAGAGCCTGAATTTTGGGGGAAGAGGGTGATTCGGTTATATTTGCTCCCCGTACTAAACTGGTACATTTTTTTTATCGACCCCGGTGGGATGAAAGGCAAAGTCGACCTCAGAGGAATTTGAACCGAGAACGTAAAGACGGGCGAAATGCTGCTAAGCATTTTGTCCTTTTCGCTAACGGTTCTGCCAGCTCGCTGCCTTTTAACAACAACAACAACAAGTAGAAGAAGAAAAAGAAAAATGTGAAGAGGACGAAAAAAGTGAGGAAAGAAAAAATACGAAAATGAAGAAAAGGAATAAGAAAACAAAGAAAAGAAGAGAATTAATAAAGAAGAGAAAAATATTTGAGCAAGAAAAAACAGATGGTTAGGCTTCGAAATAGAAATGAAAAATGAAGAGAAAAAGAAAAAAGGAAAAATAGGCAACAACAGCGAAAACAACAATAATGATATGAAATAAAATGACATGGGAGATGTGTGAGAAGGGAAGACGTTAGTGGTTCTAACTAATATTTGTATAATCAATAAAACACTACAGTAAGAAGCTAGTCCGTTAGACAAATATCGCGAACTCATTGTAGATGTTAACCAATTGACGCATAACGGCTGTCCTTTTCCACCGGTTTTTGCAGCTTCTATAAACACTCATGCGCATATACACACGCACGCATACACCTACTGTTAACTACTCTCTCTCTCTCACACACACACACGCACATACACACACACAGGCACAAACACACAAGCACTAACATACAAACACACTCACACACACACACATACACATATACATGCACATACACAAAGACTCAATGTGTATTCATATCTGAGTCTATATGAGTCTCTCCTCACTGTTTCTCTTTCCTGGTCTTCTGGCGACGGATTATTATACGATATTTATAGTGGAAAATTACGGAAAACACAAGTATAGATTAATAGTTCCTATGTACGTGTCATCATTACGTTCATTTGGAACTCAATGCATTTTGATGCCTAGATGCAGCAGAACCACAAGGGACCATTTTATTGCATTCTGTTTCAAAGATCCAATATCATATCTTTGTTACAAAATGCAATGAAATGGTCCCTTGATGATCCATTCCGATCAGACATCCAAATGCATTTGGAACATGAAATGCCGCGTTCCAAATGACTGTAATGATGAAGCGTATACAGGAACTTTTAATTTATACGTGTGTTCTTCTTAATTTTCCACTACATTTGTTCTGTAACTAGTAACACTGATAACTAATAAGACTGATAAGTACAGTGGTAGACTAGCTACTATACATACATAAAATCAAAATAAGCAACAGGATATCCAGAGGTGATGCGGTACGACCGTTTCAAGCCGCTTGCATATCCTGTTGCTTGTCTTGATTTTATTCACCTTATTTTGAAATTGTACGGATAATACCGCACTAATTTTTGGTGCTTCAACTTAAGTACCTAATTCATCTGAATCTCAATTATTTTACATACATACATACATACATACAAACATACATACATATGTATGT
>NC_068990.1:87075050-87084897 GCF_001194135.2 Octopus bimaculoides | reverse complement strand
ATATATGTATATATATATATATATACACCATATATATATATATATGCATAGCTATATAATACACACATATATATATATATATACTATATATATATATACTCTCATTTACATGCACATACACACACACACACACACACACACACGCGCACACATATATATACCCATGTGTGTATGCGAGTCATTAACATAAGCCATACATGATTGCTAGATCTGTTGCAGATAGAAGCCATAACTCTTCCAAATTACACTTTCCGTCGTAAAAGAGATGTATTAGCTAAGGTAATACTAGAAACCTATAAACTTTCTATATGTGTACGTTTAATATATCTTTGTCGATATGTCTACTCAATCAAAGTTGATATGACGCTAAACAACAACAACAGTAGCACGCGCACACATACACACACATACACACACATACACACACACATACACAAACACACATATACACACATGTAAGTGTTAATGGCAAAGTGTCACAGCATTTTGAATTCTCGTTGAAAAAAAATGATGCTCTCTGTCAGCAGAGAACCTTTGGTTCCAGAGAAATTAATCAAAATTTTGTTAAAAAGAATTTTCTGTCCTTGTTTCCGATGCTGAATTCTCATTTATCCAGCTCATTATTAACGTGTGTATGTGTGTCTCTGTGTGTGCGCGCGCGCGTATATATATATATATATATATATATATATATATATATATATATATATATATATATATATATACATATATATATATATATGTATACATATAAAACTTGCTGATACTCAAGTTCAAGCTATCCAGAAGATTCAGCAGGTCTTTGCCAAAGATGCCATGGACAGAACTCAGATCAAGGAGTGGTACAACTGCTTCAAACATGGCTGCATCTCAGTGGGGAGCAAGACACGGTCAGGCAGGCCATTCACAAGCCGAAACGAGGAGACCCTTGAGAAAGTTCGGCGAATAGTCATGGGAGACCATCATGTAGCAATCAAGGAAATTGTTCACGAAGTGGGAATAAGCACAGACTCAGTGTTTATCCATTTTAACAAATAATTATAAGTAGTGAATAATCCTTTTGTCAGAAGAGTAGAATCTGAATATGTTTATTACATGTAAGCGAAACACTCCTTACATTTCTCAACGATTCTTTTGTTCTATTTGAATTTAGAGTTGACTGCGTTCATAATTGAATTGAGAACAAATTATCAACCGTGTAGATTACGTCTGAAATGATTAGATGTAAAGAGCTGTTTTAAAAGGTGACGTGGTCATTGAAGTCAGCTGTCGTTTGTTATGCCCCAGGAAAGATTTCATTGAAATTCCCGAGAAATACTTTCGGCAAGTGTCGGCAGTTGGAAATAATCTCGCTTCTTTTGTTTTTGAAAGGATTTCGCCGACATATTATATCTCTAATTACTTCTGGAACACCCGTGAATCTTATCATATATTATATTCAGTAAGAGAAAAGAAAGGTCCGCTACATGTACTTTCAAAAATATGTAAAAGCAAGCGATATTGTATCACTTATGCCGTGCATCTCCTGACTGTCTTGCTTTGTCTTCTAAAACAACTGGCCAGACTGGAGTACATACTCTTTTGTTTCTTCTAAAAGAAACACATACCTCTGAGTAAGAGCGTTTTTGTAGCCCACAACCACTTCAAGAGCTCAGAATGTTATGGCTGAACGTTCACAGATCCGCGCTTAGGCTGCAAGCAATGAGCTGCATTTTTGGGCCAGAAGCTTGAGTGAACTTGAGCAATAAATCAATTGATTTGTACCTGATTGCGATCTAAGACGTCCGTACGTGTGAAGCAGCATCGTTTCTGGTATAGGAGTAGTACACTATCGTGAACATTATGGATGTCCATCATTATCATAATAAGGTGGCGTGGGATATGATTAATGGAATGCAGGGGAAAATGCCTTGCAGCATTGAGCTGCGTCTCTTTACGTTCTGAGGTCAAATTCTGACGTGGGAGATTTTATTATGCATTCCTCTCTCGAAAAAAAAAGCAATTGCGAAGCCAATCAGCCATGAATGCTCACCATAGCAAGTTCGTGGACTAGAATAAACATAAGAAATAAATCATCGTTATTATCGTTAATAGCAATTCAAGGCGATGAGATGGCATAATCGTTAGCACGCGTAGCACCCTTTCGTCCATCTTCATGTTCTGAGTTCAAATCCTGCTGAGGTTGACTTTGCTTTTCATCCTTTCGGGGTCGATAACTTAAGTACCAGTTGCGTACTGGAGTTTATGTAATCGATTAGTCCCCTCCTCAAAGATTTCAGGCATTGCCCCTTTAATAGAAAGGATCATTATAAATAGCAATGGTGGAGCCAGTAGTAGTAGTAGTAATAGCAGTAGTGGTGGCGAAAGTAGTAGTAATAATTTTGTGATGATCGTCGTAATTGTAGCACAGCATACTAGTAACACTTGTAGAGAGTAATAACATTAATGTTGGTTGCAGTAATTGTTATGATAGTGAAGGTAATAACTGTGTTAGTGTCGCGAGGGGAGGTACAAATTGCGGTGGTAGAGGTTGCAGTACTAGTAAGAGAATTATCATTGCCATTAGTAGTAGTAGTAGTAGTAGGCAGACAATTTAGCTTTTTTTATTGTTACTCCAGGCTAACTTCCTGTTTTAGTTTATCAGAAAACTAAACAAAACAAAAAGCCACCAGCTCAAACACTCGCGTACATACATACAAATACATAAGCATACACATATGCACATACAAACACACACACACACACACTTTACATGTATGCACACAAACGCACACAAATATACACAAACATCCATATGGAATATAAACAGATTAATCTACGAATGCGTATACACTCACAGAATATGGATAGATAAACGCAATCACGGTATAAAGAGACCAGCACACATTTACATCAACACATACTAACATATACCAACGGCATACATGCATCAACAAATCACTTAAATATCAGCTTACACACATATGAGCGTACTAACGCCAGTAATGTTTCTTACACAGGTGCACACATACACACTCACGTTCAAAGCACACATACTAGCATAGACATATACAACAACGCTCACACTTACATACACCAACTACCCACACACAAACAAATACACACTAACATTAATCCAGAAATATCCTAACAAAAATACACACACACTCATACTTAATACATACAAACTAGTATACACTAGTATGCACCCACCGTCACAAATCAGCTCACCAACTGCTCACACACAAACAAATGCTCACCAATATTAATTCAGTAATGCCTCGACACACACCTATACACGCTCTTATTTTCAATGCACTAGCATATATATCTACATGCTCTGATAGTCTCACATACTTACACCAATATTCACGTTTACTTACACCAACACAAACTCACCAACTACCCACACACTAACAAATCTTCACTACTATATGCATACTAACCGAACCATCAAGACAGACACTCCATAAAAAAATGGCATAAGACGGAATAAAACAACCACGGAGACACAGTAAGAGATACAATACGTTGTAACACATCATCAATATACACAGCACACAACACACACCAACACAATCACTAATACACCGACGACTTCGCATATCAACACATTAATAGACATTAACGCATACACCAAACCGACCAAACCCACTTCTCAACATAGCCAGTAGCATACACATAGAAAAACATCCAATACATATATTAACACAGATTAGCGCACACCTATTAAAATGTACACATATATACTGAGACATAATATTAGATATACCAAATATATCTACAAATGCGCACACACATATATACGCACACGAACACGCACACAAGATGCTAACACAAACGAACACACTCCATCATGGCCGATAGCACAAACCGACAAGTCATCATACGCACAAATAGACGCACATACGCAGATGATGATAGTGACAACGACGACGTGGATGGTGACGTCGACGACGACGACGATAATGATGATGATGATGATGGTGGTCTTTCATCAGTTTCGACGATGAACATTTGTGTTGTTCTATCACCTAAACTACGAACTCGTTAAATTAGATTTGTTTTACTGACAAGTTCAGAATCAATGGGACACAGTGTGTGACACAGCTGGATCATCTGTGTAGAGGTTCAATCCTTTCAATGGGCTTCTGACCATTTTCTTTTTACGTATTTTCATTCACAAAGTTTGAGCAGACCTGAAGCTGTGGCAAAAGGCACTTATCCACCGAAGATTCCACGCAGTGTGGTTGAACGCATGACCTCTTAATTGCAAAGCGAGTCTTAACCACTTGACCACATGAAATCTTCACACACTCACATAGACTAACCTTATACGCCCAGTGATACGGACCAACAACACATGAAATACTAACACACAAATATACACACCTACGCGCGCACACATATACGCACATGTATTAATACTTGTCAATAGACACTTGTCATTATCTTGCTATCAGAAAGTCGTTTGAGCAAATATTTGAAGTCAACAGTTTTATACAAACCAGTTGCTAATTTCGTGCTTTCAGCTTCCTTGTCAACTGGAGCTGTAGGAGTAAAGCGATAAATTGTGATCTATTATAACGTGACATCTGTCGATATTTAGAGTGGACTATTGCTGGGAATTGAGTGGCAAAGACTGCGGATGGACGCGGAGATGTAATGTGATAGGGGTTGTGGAGGGAAAGGGGGGTGTAGTTTGGTATGGGATTTGGACTGAAGGCAGAAGTGTGGCGGGGACAAAAGAGGGACACGGAAAGTACTGTAGTACAGAGCGTGAATTGAGAGAGGACTGAGTGTGGCATGGACTGTGAATGGACAGAGAGAATACTGTGGTATGGAGTGTGAAGTAATAGAGGGAATTGTGTAGCATGGGCTGGGAATGGACAGGTGTGCAAAGTAGTAGGGTCTAATGAGGGACAGGTATGTAGTATGGTAGAGACTGTGAGAGGACAGAAGTGTGGCGAAGACTGAGAAGGGACAGCGTGGGTGCAGCATGGTGGAGACTTCAGATTCTCCATCACAGCACATTTTTGTAGACCAAGGTTCTCAATGCTGGCGGTACCGCCCCCAAAGGGCTCTGGGCATGTCGAAGGGGGCGTTAAGATTTAGGGGGCGGTGAGGTCACATAAATAACATACTAAATTTTACCTATAGTTGTAATTATGTTATACATATATACCACATTAATTATACATGATAAAGCCAGTTAAGATTATTAAAATAAAATGAGATACAAGGAAGTCATTAACTTGCAACGTATAAAGTGAATTCACAACATTTGTCTTTATTAATTTTCTATCATTTCACTGTTAAAAGCTTATACAATTCATGTTTAGTCACCACTTAGGTGGGCGTTCACTCACCCCTTAGGTGGGCGTTAGGCTCAACAGCAACTTGAAAAAGAGCGCAACAAAAAGAAAGAAAAGTTACGAACCACTGATGTAGACCAAAAGGATACTAAAATAGGAAGTGGGGATTGACAAAGGAATATAGGGCAATATAGTATGGAGAAAGAACAAAAGGCACAGTGTGGTATAAAGTGTGGAATAACAGAGAGAGAATGGTAGTAGGGAATGCAGAGTGACAGGAAATGTAATGTAACAGGGTCCGTGGAGGGACTAAGAGAATCGTATGGTTTGAAGTATGGAATGGCAAGCAGTAGGATGTTAAGGACAGTGAAATATTCAGGGCAATGTCAATGCGACAAGGAGGGTAAAATGTGAAGGTTAAAGGAGTGGCAGAATGTTCGAAAATGAGAACGGTGGAGTGCCAACAAAAGTAGGGTATCGATGGAGCATAACATGAAGCCTGCTGAGTTTAGATTCGTTACCAAACTTTCATTTATCCAATAGTGGCTTGAGCACTATGTAAAATATTCCATGTATTGGCAGAAAGGCTAATAAATGGGTCTTGAAGGTTAGAAGAAAGGAATATCTTAAAGGTTAGAATAGAGGAATATCATCTAGGAATCTAGAAAAAAAATCCACGATCTGAGAATGGAATAAGCGGAGCAAGAACACACATGAAGACTGAAAGTGTCACTGAAGAGGTCACAGATGTATGACGAAAGATTTCCGAACAATGGATATGAGTTAGAATAAGAACAGTAATAAATGGGTGAAGACCGAATATACAGTGCATATTTATTTGGTTAAAAAAATATGACCACCCTGAAATACAATATATGATTCAACACACGGCTTCACATTAGGAATCTTGCAACACAAATCTATCTATCTATATATATATATATATATATATATATATATCCTTTTCTACTTTAGGAACAAGGTCCGGAATTTTTTGGGATTACATCAACTGGTACTTAATTTATCGACCACGAAAGGATGAAAGGTAAAGTCTACCTCGGCGGAATTTGAACTCAGAACGTAAAGACAGACGAAATACCGGTAAGTATTTCGCTCGGCGTGCTAACGTTTCTTATTTCTTTACTGCCTACAAGGGGCTACACACAGAGGGGACAAACAAGGACAGACAAACGGATTAAGTCGATTATATCGATCCCAGTGCGTAATTGGTACTTATTTAATCGACCCCGAAAGGATGAAAGGCAAAGTCGACCTCGGCGGAATTTGAACTCAGAACGTAGCGACAGACGAAATACCGCTAAGCATTTCGCCCGGCGTGCTAACGCTTCTGCCAGCTCGCCGCCTTAACGTATAAATGCATATATCAGTTGAATAAAGTTAAAACATTGTCCGGTTTTCACATTTTTTTATTATGGTATTTTAGAAAGCGTGGAAACCAGATCATGTTTAGCTTTATTCAACTGATATATTATTCTATACACATCTACACAAATATTCGGAATTTATATATATACTGGACATTGAGTGATAGTGTACATTTACTATTAACGCAGTTAAATCACTTTACACTGACACTTGTCGTTCTATCCTGATAGATTCGTGACTTATTTAATTCTAAAAATCGATGCTGTTGTAAATATGCTTATACTCTGAGCCAAATTCCTTGTACACAGCTTTGTCTTTGAGAGTTTATTCATCTGCATTTAAATTCGCCTATGATGACACAGAGTGCACACAATTAAAAGTATAAATAAATTATTGTTTCTCATTCTTTAAAAAGCTTTTGACAGAACCATTTCAACACTACTGAAATATCTGACGTATAAATACATTATTAATTATTTGATTAACGGCATCTTTTTCTAGTAAAAATATCGTACTTTATGGTTTAACACTGGGGGATAATAGTGCGCTTGTAGTATGCAGAACAAGGCCAAGAAGATTGAGTATTTGAGAAAATGCCGTACGGAAGATCAAATCCACTGTAAACATTTTATTTATTTTTTTGCAGAGAAAATAAAATAAAGGAAAATAAATATACCACGTTTCTTCTACGGTTTAGAAATCCTGGAAAACACACCAGCAAAAGCATTATAAAGATGTTTTTTTTTCTTCTTCAGAGAAAATAAAATAAATTATAAAAATAAAACAACTTTATTTTATATGCTAGAAGCCATAACAAATAGGCACCAGATTCTTTTCAGAATGTTTCCTTGGAATAAACAAATTTCGAATTTTGAGGTGTTCAAATGCTTCATAGCACTAAACAAGAATTTAGTAGCGGGTCTTAAAAATGATGGGACATGTGATGCATTGGTACTAATTTCTTGTTTCTCTGGAAGGTTTCCCATCGATGAGAAGAAGTTGTTAGCCTTAGCGGATGCGGCACAGTGAGTTTCCTCCTGACTCCCTCAAACGGTGATATGTGTAGATATATGTAAACCTGCATAGTAGACAGGCAAACATGTCAAATTTACCTATTTCTTCGAAAACTGATAAAAGTGTTAAACAGCCTTAAGCGTTTTTCGACCCGTGACGAGGGTTCTCGTCAGAAGAAACATCACTTAACCCAATGTCGGAGAAGTTTATATACATGTCAAATATAGAAGCTTCAGAAAACGGGAGCTACTATATTTACATTCTATAAGATATTAGCGTCTTATTTGATACATATTTTAAATGACAGACAAAATGTCTACATCACTTGATAGACTTATCTCACACGTACCACCTAACTTATATTCTCTTACAGAAAACACGCACAAGCCCTTATTTTAAAGCTCAAAATTAAATACAGTAATCTCTCGACTATCGTGGGTGTTAGGTTCAAAAACCTCCCACAGAAATAATAAAAAATCTAAAAAATTATAAAAACCTATCGGCCGCAGAAATCCACGATATACTGAGGAGTCCCGATATGAATTTACATACATTAGCCAGAAAAAATCCGCGATGTACTGAGTGCGCGACAGGTGGACCGCGATATGGCGAAGGATTACTGTAAGTTCTTATCGTAAAAAAAAAAAAAAGCTTGGAAGAAGGGAACCGACAAATGCTATCAGTAGGTGTACAACTTACCAAACACCAAGTTTACATCGATACCACATTGTTAATAATAATTATAATTCTTGACAGTGGCGAGCTGGCAGAAACGTTAGCACGCCAGGCAAAATGCTTAGCGGTATTTCGTCTGTCTTAACGTTCTGAGTTCAAATTCCGCCGCGGTCGCTGTAGCCTTTCATCCTTTCGTGGTAGATAAATTAAGTACCAGTTGCGTACTGGGGTCGATGTAATCGACTTACCCCTTCCCCGAAATTGCTGACCTTTTGCTAAAATTTGAAGCTAGTAATTATGATTGTTTACAGTTTTAGCACAAGGCCAGCAATTTTGAGTGGGGCAGGGTAAGTTGATTCCATCGACGCCAAGTCGACTGGTACCCTATTTTATCAACCCCGAAAGGGTGGAAGTCAAAATTGACCTCAGCTGGATTTGATCTCAGAAGAAATGCCGCTAAGCATTTCGTCTAGAACAGAACCGTCTGATCTTCCTACTTTACAGAAGAGTGGGAGATTCGGTTCCTATTTCTTTGAAAATAAGCGACCACTTCAGGCTTCCCTCACTAACTTACTACGAGTAGTAATAGCAGCAGCAATAGTAGTAGTAGTAGTAGTAGTAGTAGTAGTAGTAGTAGTAGTAGTAGTAGTAGTTGTTGTTGTTAGGGTTACTATGTTTGATGTAATAGTTGTTCATGCGTTTGAGGTTGCTGTTAAAACTCAAGTCCACATCAGCAAAAAATGTTCCTTCCAGACTCAACAGACTTTAAATCAAAAATATTTCTATCCTCGACCATCGCAACGACATGCTATTACGGGTCTTGACACTAAACAGCCTTCTGATCACACATGGCATGCCAGCCATGATTATTCCTTATCGGTCTAAACAATGTCTAAACAACAGGATGTAATTAAAACTGCTGGTTCAAGCATAAGAACAAGCCATGCACACTCAATGGCTGTCTCATGGTGGTCGAGTTTGATTGTCGTTATAAACACGGCGGTGCCTGATTAAAAATTCTCCTTGTCGTTTACGTCTTATTTCCAGACTCAATGACTCAAAGTCTGAAGATGCGAGTTTCATTTATTAAATTATTTTCCCGAGATATACAAATTGTGTGTTACATATTGATTAATTAGCTTTCAGACATTGACACCACTTAATGTATTCATAAATCAATTGTCGTATAATACAGAGATAAGAGGAATTTAAGAAGATAATAGCAAACGTGTGTGTGTTTATACACACTGACACAGACACAGACACACACACGCACACACGCACACACACACTGTCCTAATATATATGTACGTATTATCTATGTATGCGTGTGCGTGTGTGAGTGTATATATATATATATATATATATATATATATATATATGTATACATATATATACATATTTAAATTCATACACACATACATATGTATCTCTTTTTATACATACATACATACATACATACATATATATATGTATAT
>NC_068990.1:87073920-87074881 GCF_001194135.2 Octopus bimaculoides | reverse complement strand
ATATATATATATATATATATATACATATATACAACCTATATTCATTTCTTTATGGATATCTGCTGCCAGTGTCCCATATTTCTCGTTACGCGTTCCAGATATGAATGCCTTACAATGAAGGTGCTTCATATTTGTGCGCATATTTCCCTACGTTCAGTCGTTTGGGTTCAGATAATGCTTTACCTGTTATCTGGGTTAAGTCCACCGTAACACCATAATTATTGTTCTAACTTTACAACATCAATAAGTAATATATTCGAAATTCTTTCTTTTGTTTATTTCTTTTTTCACACAAACATGGCTGCTATAGCATTAATTAATTTAATCAATTAGGAATTTCTAATTGCGCTCTCTCAGGGAAAATATTCTCGCCTTAGATGAACTGTGTATTGTAAAAAGCATTTGTCTGTTTATCAATCAATCAATCTATCTATCTATCTATCTATCTATCTATCTATCTATCTATCTATCTATCTATCTATCTATCTATCTATCTATCTATATATATGTATATATATATATATGTGTGTGTGTGTGTGTGTGTGTATGTGTGTTTGCATGTGTAGGTATGTCATGCACACAGACACACATATATGTATCTATGTGTTTGTGTGCGTGTGCGTGAATGAGCGTGTGTGTGTGTGGAAAAAAATCAGTATGTCTGTATGTGCAAGTGTAAGATCTTAATATTTCTCAAATGCGATATCTTCTGCATTTTCTGTCAGTTGAAATAGCTGTGATAGTAAAATAGAGTCATGTGGAGTTCTTTGATGGCAATGGCAGCTTACTTAACGGATGTTGTCAGAAATGTAGCACAGACAAATCCCAAACCTCACTTCTATGTCATGTGACATATATATCGATACATATATTCACACACACACACATTAATACATACATGTATGCATATACTATATATATATATATATATATATATATATATATATATATATATATATAT
>NC_068990.1:87072285-87073566 GCF_001194135.2 Octopus bimaculoides | reverse complement strand
GTATATATATATATATATATATATATATATATGTATGAGTGTATATATTTGTCTGTGTTTGTTCTCCCACCATAGCTTGACAACTGCTGTGTTTACGTCCCCGTAACTTAGTGGTTCGGCAAAAGAGACCGACAGAGTAGAGTAAGTAGTAAGCTTACGATGAATAAGTCCTGGGGTCGATTTGCTCAACTAAAGGCGGTACCCCAGCATGGCCGTAGTCAAATGACTGAAGCAAGTAAAAGAAAAGAATAAAAGAAAGAATGTATAAATATATATATATGCAAATACACACACACACACACACACACACACACACACACACACACTCACAATACATACATACGTAATTGCTATTACTAGTATTATAGTTCTTATTGCTAGAGCGGCGAGCTGGCAGAACCGTTTGAAACCATTAATTATTATTATTATTATTTTGTTGTTGTTATTATTATTATTATCATTATTACTATTAGGATAAAATCGACATTTAGAGAAAGACTGTTGAATTAAAATGAATTAAAGATGAAATATTTTGAATTTGGATCAGTTGCCATTCAAATTTCATCTTTGTTTCACATTAACTCGACATTTTGAACAAACAATGAAATAGTAGAAACTTCCATTAAATATTGATTTTGTTTATTTATAAACATATTCACAGTTCGTTGGTTATGTGCTGAGCATTTTATTTCTCGGTGGTTACTTTTGTTTTAAAATATAACAGATTTCAATTATGTTGTTATACTATGTTTGCAGTCCATTGATTGAAGCTATGAAACCAGGAGATGAGTGAAGAAAATTTTTTTCATTATTTACGCGTCAAATCATTTTCGTCCTTAATGGCGGTCCATCTGAAAGAAGAGTTCAGATCTATTGGGTTTTTTGCCCCCTTGTGGTGGAGAAACGATGTAAGTATTTATTGTTGAAACTAAAACATTCTATAAAGTGTTTCTTGGATTGCAAATGTATAGCCTTCGAAGTGTGATCTGATGTAGCGGTCACGAATCCATGACAGGCTACAGTCCATGCCGATATTATTGTCTTCTTTAGGTCTTCGGGAAACATAACCTTGCATTATCTCTTTTCTTTTTTTGCATTCTGAGCGCTTCACATTCAGGTCTTCTTTGAGCTCTGTTAGTCGGGCTGCTTTGGGGTTGTATGGAAGGTCATGAGGTAGAAAATGCTTCCTAAAGAGTTCACTGCCAACATGAATATTATAATTGCACACACATACACAAACACACACACATGCGCATGCACACATACGCACACACACACTCA
>NC_068990.1:87069067-87072275 GCF_001194135.2 Octopus bimaculoides | reverse complement strand
ACACACACACACACACACACACACACACATCAAGGCATTGTTTAGTTATTTTAGCAATATAATTATCAACGGAGGAGAGGCAGAGAAAAGCAAGCCGAAGGAGTTGTTTAATACGCTTGAATATTTTGACAGATAATATACTGTCAGCCAGAAAGGACCACGTATAGTTACAGATAAGCATAAACAAAGATATATGTTTAAATGAATGAAGCGAAAACGAAATCCCTGCTGAGAGTATGTCGCATGCTGTTATAAGCAAAGTGATTCTGCAAAGAATTGAATGAGACAAGAAAAGGAGAAATAAGAATGAGATTGTCTGGAATCATAACGAAGAAGAACACCACAAAGAACAATAAAGTAAAACTGAATAATAGATCAAAGACAAATCGGCAAAGGAACTTTCTGGATGTGTAAAGTTGTGGATAATAATATTTAGTATTGTAGTAAAAATAGCGAAGTTGAGGAATTGTTTTAAAAAAATAGAAGAAAAGCGAGAGTTACCTGCTGATTGTGGAGAAGTGAATTACAAAGGTGTTGAAAGAAAAAAATCTGATTCAATATTACAATGCAACAGTCAAGAAAACTGAGTATGCGTATGTGTGCTGTGTGTGTTTGTGTCAATCAATCAATCAATCTATCTATCTATCTATTACAGCCTTATAATAAACGTTTTTAACGTTTACATACAGTTAGGAATTTGGGGGTTTGAAGAAAACAGGGCATTATGTCAATTCCAGTATTTGACTAGTACTTTATTTCAACGATCCTGGAAGAACGAAACGTATAGTTTGATCTCGGCGGGATTTGAACTTAGAATGAAAGAGCATTAACTAAATACCTCAAAAGCTTTTTGTCCGACGCTCTAAATATTCTGCTCCCCCCCCACACCATTAGAGTTTTCTAATAATGACTTCTTATAATAAAACTTAATGTCTTAAATGTGTACAATTCTTTTCCGTGTTTTATTGCTGTCCTGGAATATAATGGCCGTTAGCGACTATTAAAGCACTACTTTCTGTGGCATATATATATACCTTGGTATTATGATAGGAGAGACTATCAGAGATATCTCTGCCAGCCATCTATTATATACAATTACACGGTTATACAGTTGTACAGATAAACCAACCATATTGATCTTGAAGCGAGACGTATTGTTACATATTGTCTCAGCCATATTTCGGTCGGTTAGACATTGAAACAAAATTAAACAAACATACATGACACCCAGAAATTATTAAAAAAAAATTATAAAATAAATAAAAGAACGATTTACTTCTTGATTCTTAGTGTTGTGTATGATTTTAAATGCTGTAATATCCGCTCGTTAATGGAAACTATGTTTTTGTTGGCTCTAGCATATGTAGAAGCTTGACTTGTTAGAAATAGCAGTCAACTCTCTTTTAAATCAATTACCACACTGCTTTAAAGATGGTAGTAAAAACTGGATTTTTCGAGCAGTAATTTCCTGTGATATTTATTCCGCGTCTTAACGTTTTGAGTTCATATCTCTCCCAGGTCAACTTAGTCTTTGATTCTTCCGAGGTCGATGAAAGAAAGTACCAGTGAAGTAGCGGGGACGATTCACTCGACAAATAGTTTTAGGCCTTTGCCTCTTGTGTTACCATGATTAAGGGACCTTGGGTTAATCCGTAGACTGTCTCACAAACATGGCTTGTAGTATATTCACTTACATGTTTTTTGCGTTCTGAGTTCAAATCCTGCCAAGGTAGATTTAACCTCACCTCCGTTTTGTGGTCGAGAAAATATATGACCCTGAAATACCGGAATGAAGGTAATCTATTAAAGCACCCTAATTCCTTAAAAAATGTATACCTAGATTAGAAAATATTAACGGAAACAATGTCTTGCGGTATTTAGTTACAGGTGTTACTGTTTTGAGTTCAAATTTTGTCAAGATCGACTTTGCCTTTCTTCCTCTTATGGTCGGTAAAATAAAATATCAGTAAAGGACTGGGCCTATTTAATTGACTAACCTCTTCCACAGTATCCGTGGTCTTGTGCTTACGGTGGAAATTAATGTTAGTAGCGTAAAGAGTAAAGAGTACGGCTGATTGAATTGGTTGGGAGTCAGACAATAAGCTCTGCGATATTTAATTAAGTCCTGAGTTAGAATATGGCCGAGATGACTTTGTCTTGAACACTTTTGCAATCAACGAAGTAGCAGTCGTTTGCGAAAGACGATATTATAGCGTGCACCACTTCATCCTACATTTCAGTCATCGTACATCTTTGGACCATAATTCTTCTCGATCGGAGCTAAATCGGGGCTAAACAACAGCAGCAATAACACCAGGATCGATTATTACATGTAACTTTGGTAGGCGACCAGCTATTTTAAGTGAAGGGGGTCAGTCGATTACATCGACCCCCCAGTACAGTACTCAACTGGTACTTATTTTATCGACCATGAACGGATGAAAAAGAAAGACGTCCTTGCTGGCGTTTGAACTCAAAATGTAAAGAGCCGGAAGAAACGCCGTTAAGTATTCTAACCGGCGCTCTAACGATTCTAGCAACACACCACCCCAAGACAAATAACAGTAATAACAACAACAACAACATCTGTTCGTGAAAGTATAAAGTGGGATAAATTCCTCATTAGACTTTTTCCTTAATATTCGCTATTCCTCAAACAAAAATAGATTCCTCCAAAATCGATCTTTACAGTTTAATTGATGTAACAGAGAAAAAGGAAAAAAAATTTCCTCCTTCAATCGATTTTCTTCATTGTTCTGTCATTATTTCTCTATATTTTCCCTTCATTTTGTTTTGCTTACATGTTTTAGTTGTTTAAATGTCTCCGTTGCTGCTTTATCTTCATCTTCTTGTGGTCTTCGTCTTCAATTTTAATTATTTCCTTCAATTATATTTTGTTTTGTTTTTCGACTTTTCTTCTCTTCATGAGATAATGTCGATACTTTTTGTTTAAATTACAATTTTATTCTTAAGGTTTCGTTATATTTGTTGTTATTTTATAAAATATATTTATATGACTTGCGTTTTCTGTTCTATATTTTATTCATTTTCGCGTCTATTCTCTTAATTCCCAATCTACCTATCTGTATCTCTTTCGTTCTGTCTGTCTGTCTGTCTGTCTGTCTGTCTCTCTCTCTCTCTCTCTCTCTCTCTCTCTCTCTCTCTCACACACACACATGTATGTACATACGTATATATATATATATAT
>NC_068990.1:87062699-87068878 GCF_001194135.2 Octopus bimaculoides | reverse complement strand
ATATATATATATATATATATATATATATATATAAACACACACACGTATAAATATATATATAAAATCACATATATATACATAAATATATGTAGATATAGATATAGGTATGTATATGCATATAGATGTCTATATTAATACACATATGTAGATATACACACACACACACGTACACACACATATAGGGAACAGCTTTATTTTTATGTATGCTTCATCAAACACACAGCTATGTTACTATTCTTTATTTTTACTGTAGACTTTTCCTATTTTCCCAAAGTCTTACATCTTGGTTAGGAACTGTAGAGTTCCAAAATCCACATCCAACCTTTTCTAGACCTTCTCAGTTTCATTATCAGGCATTGAATCGAATATAGTTGGCGTTCGTGTTGTTTCTTATAGACTAGGTGAATTCCTGTTGACCTTCCCATCAACGTTTTTTGACCGTAAGCATCTTGCATCAACAGTCACGTGTTAATATATTTGTTGCAGACAAATTTTAAACGTTAGGTTTTTAATTTTTATGTCTGTAGCCACAAGTTAATTTTTGATATGTGTATTTACTTCTTAAATTTTGGTTTTGTACTGTGATTTGTGTATAGTTTCCTTAATTAATCTTCTATTTTTGTGGAGGATTCCTGTAGTATTTTTCCTATTTCGTTTTGTAGCATGTGGTGTAATATTGTGCAGTATTTCTATATTAGAAATGCATGATGAGTCTACATGAGACTGTTGTACTACCCTATGCAATGTACCCTAAAGTTCGCAACTTCCCTTTTTATAATCAAATTTATAGATCACGTTAGTCATTCGTAGTTTCATCCTTACATGTTATTGTTAAGAAGTCTTTTAATCGTCTTGATGTTTTTGTTCTAAACAAAAGTACCGGGTTATGGACTAGCTGTATAGTATTCTGGTTCAGCTGGTAGCATAGCAACGGTTGTCAGTGTATGAAGGAAAACACACTTTTGGAGTCCTCATCTTAATTAAAAGTCACGATAGTTCCCAAAGTTTCACCCCTTTTCATGTCAGCGCGGTCGAATGCTACTTCCTTTCGTCTTGCCATGACTGTACCACCAATCGATACAGTAGTTGAAACTTAGAAAAAAAAAACAAGAAATCTTTTTATGGAGATTACGTTAAACATAGCAAACAATGTCTCCACGGAGTACTTGTCAAGCGGCCGAGCATTTCAATCTCCACTAAAATTATTAACTAACATTCAAGTCTAATTTGCAACGAATAGAGTTATCGAGAAATAGCTTTATCGAGAAATAGCCTTTATATAAGTGCTAAACCAACAATTATCACAGAATACCTGAGAAATGAATTTCACAAGAATGTAATTAAGGTGAAAGCAAGAATTATAATTTCAAACTTTCTCTGATTACCAGCGTTGACGAAGTAACATCACAGAGGAAGGTAGAATTTAAATGTATTAAATCTGTGAATGTTAAAACGTGTAGTGGGGAGAAGATTTGGGTGTTTTTGCATGATGCGTTGATGGTACAAAAATGTCACTTATTCAAATATTTCAAATAAAGACATTACAAAAAGGAAGAATAGCTAATGAAATTTATGTTTATGAGCCATCAATTAGGAACCGTCCCCTTAAATGAGTGGAAAGAAAGAAAGTGATTAAATTGTGAATTGCTAAAGTGTGGTCCAGGCATATTGGTAAGCAAATAAAGATACTTTACTAATTTCTAATTTTGCAATCTTTTTTTGGTTTCAGACACAAAGAATTGAGCTTATTAAAAGGAAGTTGGTCAACTGGTGATAGAGTCAGCTGTAATATGAGGTCTAACTCGTCATTTGCAGCCTTTTAATGTCTCAATCAATAATCCATTTACAGAATTCATGAATACGGATTACAACAGAGGGAATCAGGCTTTAGATTTTGAAGTGATAACGGTGGAAAGGTAAAAGGCGCCAACTGTTACACAGGTGTGTAATAAAGTTCACGAAATGTAATAAATAAGTAGTGGTGAAATCATTGAAAGGGAAACGTGGTATAAATAACACTCTTGTTGAGGAAAATAGTGAAGATTTAGATCTCAGAGAATTCCCTTGATAAAAAGAAAGGAGAGAGAGAGGGGGGGAGAAGGATGGAGAGAGAAAGAAAGGGAGAGAGATATTGAGAGAGGAAGAGAAAGTAAGGAGAGTGAGGGAGAGAGACACAGAGACAAAGAAAGAGAGAGAGAGAGAGAGAGAGAGAGAGAGAGAGAGAGAGAGAGAGAAGAGAAGAGAAGAGAAGAGGGAAACTAATATAGTTGGCAGTTGTGAGAATGATTGTTCGAGCTGTGAAAAGACTGATTCCATAGAAATAATGATTATTACGATTTAATAGATTTTACAGATGATGTTTAAATATAGGTAATACGTATTTCATCATTAAATTTATTGCTATTTGCGTCTTGCTATGTAGCTAAAAAGGCTACTAGGTGACCGGATCATAGGAAGAATGTCTTGTGTTATTTGTTTCGGCAGTCGATATTCTGGGATCAAATCTCGCCGATGCCAGCTTTGGTTTTCAATCTTCCAGGGTCGATAAAAAATACCAGTCAAGAACTCTATTCGATTATTCTTTATCTGCCCGGCTGGTAGCCTCTTTCTCCCCATATACATATATGTATGTTTGTATGTATGTATGTATGTATTATGTATGTATGTGCGTGTGTGTGTGTGTGCGTGTGTGCGTGTATATGTACGTGTGTAATATATAATATCCATACACAAACTATATTCTCTCTGAATCGGCTACGCTAAACTGTGAGAAGGAGAGACCTTCTCCAGAAATGAAGAAGGCTTAAACAAAGGACAAGTAACCGAAAATTATAATAGAGAAACTGAGATGCTACTGGATCCGCCCCGTATTGACGTTCCCATATGCCATATGTAAGCCGGAGCGAGAAACTAATGTTGTAGACTATGTTGTTCACTGAACAACCGGTTTCTGCTTTAACTCTTTCAATTCTGTTCCTCATGATACATGCTCAAATCATTAGTTCTTAATTCAGCTACTGTGGATTCATAAGTGGGCGGTAAATGTCAAAGTTATGCTACTGGGTCGTTGGATGTTTAGACGGAGCATCATTATTCTTAGAAATGAACCATTTAGACCAGACACAATATATATATATCTTAAATACAAATTCATAAATCTGTAGAATATAGATACGATCACGTATTATTAATGAACAGAAACATGAGTTATGATGTGCCATAGTCTAACATAATTTCATTATATAAGTCCCATACTTCTTTACAAATTTCCATGAAAATCTAGCACAGAGAGCACAAGCTAATAGAAAACAAAAAGGCAAATACTAAATGGGATAGTATAAAAAATATGGAAAATAAAGCATTTCGCAAAATTTACTTGTTTGAGAAAAATAATTGCAGAGTTTTTCGCATAACGTGCGAAGCGGGTGTAGTATGTATATCGCCATTTCTGAAAGATGGGTCTACGCTACAAATGGTTGAAAATTACTGCTTTATAGAAACCTTTATAAAATATTTGCATTCTTCTTCTGCATATACTATATCTATATGGATTCATTCACATTTATTATACATTGCTATTTTCTTTGTGTAATTTTTCACCGATCTTTTTCCTTTGCGTGAATGAAGCAGTATTTACTTATACCAATGTGTGGCATTTCTTTATATCTGTAGTAAATTTGCTTTATTTTCCTTCTTAGGTCAGTAATGTTATTATATATGATTTCACCTTTGTTTCCAATATATATATTGTATTCACATGCACAAAAATCATGTTTTCCTCTCATAACCACTGAAAAACACTTTCAGTTTATGCATGATGAAACATACTAACCTTTTTTTTTTCTTCTAGAAAATCGCCTTGTAAATTAGGACTGCATATTATACACGTCTTGTTCGCCAGTAAATATATATTTGTATATATGTATTGGATATGCATATAATTGTGTATGTGTTTGTGTGTGTGCATATGTATGTAATTATCAATATATATATATATATATATATATATATATATGTATACATCTATCTATCTATCTATTTATCTTCTTCTACTCTCATATTTGCTATAACGTTATTTCAGGTATTGAGTTGTTTTTACTTTGTAAAGCTTATTTGAAAAAAAAAAGCAATATTTGCATGTACACCTTCAGGACTGACACACACAAAATCAGACACAGGTCCTCCACATGTATTACACGCAGATTGCTCTATGGAACACTCCTTTCATCAGCCGTGGACTAGAGATGACAAGGATTTCGATACTTGGTAACGGTCTCATCCCGTTCAGTAATACCGGGAATCATTTATGCTACCAGAAAACTCCTGAGATCCTAGGCCTAAACTGTAGTACAGTATTACCTTCTATCACCCATGCAGCCAATCTGTGTCTTCACAATGGAGCTTTTAATTTCAATCGGTTCTTGTTAAACAACGGTGTTAGTGCATTTTCAGATTATCGTATACAAGCTGACCACGTGCCGTCAATAATGACGGCTAATTGTAGCATTTTATATACAAATAAGTTACAAAATAAGGTACATAGTAATCACACATACAAACATTCACATACTTTCCTTGTTTACGCACACACATACACACATATACTCACACAAAAGTTGAAACGCTGATTTTTTTTTCACCCCTTCCTTCCTTATTCATCTATCACCCCTTCCTTTCTCTCGTTGCTATTACTTTCTTTCATTGCTATTACTTTCTCTCACTCCCTCTCAGTCAGGGCTATTACTCCTCTCACTACTTCTCTTTCACTAAATAACTATTTTCTCTCCTCCTCCGCGTCCGGCGTGATTCTGGACAAATAGCACGGAATTTTGTCAGTGAATAGATAGGTCGCGGTCTCAAAGCGACGAAAATATTTTGGCAACTTCCACGGAGCAGAGCTTTGATCAAAGTCGTTCCAAATGTAGCCTACTTATATATCAAGAAATGCGTTATTCAACGCGTCCATCTTTAACCAAGAGAATATTGTGTTTTGAAGGAAATTTGGCTGTTATTTCTCGCAGACCTCTCAGTCACAGAGAGGCTCTTGATCTCCTATGGTACACTTGTTATCGCAACGTCAGTGTTATTGCTGTTTGTTTGTTTTGTTTTTTTCTTTTCCAGTTTATTTACCCTGACAGCCATCGCTGCCTTCGTCGCTGTCATTTCCGTAAATATTTGTGGTTTTAGCATTGTCTTTCTCCTTCGTTACTGCTCCTATCATCCATCAGAGTAACTGTGGTTGTTCTTGCTGCTGTTGAAGACGATGATGTTGTTAGTTGATAAGTGTTGTTGTCAATGTTATAATTACTAATGTCGTTATCGCGATGGCAGTGATTATTGTTGTTGATACTGCTGCTGCTGTCAAAGTTTGTTTATCAGGAACTACAAAGCAAAACATTGCAATATGTGCCAGCATCTGATGCAACGCTCGCTTATCTTTGTACGTATGTACGTATGCATGCATGTATGTATGTATGTATGTATGTATGTATGTAACTATGTATGAATGTATGTTTATGCGTATGTATGTTATATATAACACATAATATATATGTGTATGTGTATTGTATGTGTGTGGATGTCTGTGCTGGCAAGAGATGAAACATTTAAATGTTATGAAGTCTCTGTAAATGAAATAACGTAAACACCTTCTTTCTACGGTATTGATGCGCAGAAGGAAAAAGAAGGAAAGGATTTTCGTGATGGATCGTTGGCGGTTTGTTGATCGCTCCTTCGAAAAAACCTACCCAGCTTCTTTACACAACCACCAGTATAGAATACTCAACTTTTATAGACAACAGTCATAAATAAGGCAGGAGCCGTGATGGATAGCCTAAGTTAAATATTAAACAACATACATTCTAAGAAGAACTCAGCCAATTCAGAACTGAAATAAATTCAAATATGTTAAAGTCTCACTACGCATACATATAAACAAAAATACATATAAATATACAGGTACTTATGTAAACGCTTATATAAACGCATATCACATCCATATAAGTATATACATACATCTCTCCCCCCCTCTCTCTCTCTCTCTCTATCTCTCTCTCTCTCTCTCTATCTATATATATATAATCATTTTTATACCATTTACTTGTTATTCTTTTATGTACTTTGTTGATTTTTAGAATAAGGTTTTTATGATATATTTATTTACCAGAGGGTATGAATTA
>NC_068990.1:87058157-87061546 GCF_001194135.2 Octopus bimaculoides | reverse complement strand
ATATATATATATATATATATATATATATATATATATATATATATACATACATACTGCAGAAGTCATACCATGAAGATGCAAACATTAAGTCCTAGAGGGGTTAAAATACGTGCATTTCCCCCGCTGTTTATCAAATCGAATTAGTTCTTATCTAAACGCCTATGAAGTTTTTGCTAATACTATTACGTGTACTTTTAGCGTTGGTGCTGGTAGAAGTCTTTTATTAACCGTTCTATTATTATTATTGGCTGTTGGCTGTATAAAATCACTTGACATGAAAAATTACGGTGTTAGCTTGCTTGATAATTGGGTCTGTTACAAATAAAGCTCGTTTCACCGGTTTCTCTATATTTTTGACTTGTCAGAGTAGCAAAGTTGAACAAATCACTTTCCACACATTTACTTATATGTTGAGAGGTTAAGAGGTTTAAGGCACTGTAGATATACATTTATGCATACATACATTCATACATGCCTCCCGATAGGCAAGATTTACTGCAGTATTCATCGGAAATAATACATTTCAGTAGATTTTATCTTTCACGATGAATTTACATTAGGTGTGGTATAATTATGGCTAACTTTAATCTGATACTCCTTCTATTCCATATAATAGATATATACATATGTGTGTGTGCGTGCAAGTGTCTATCTATCTATCTATCTATCTATCTATCTATCTATCTATCTATCTATCCACATACTTGCATGCGTGAATACACACACACACACACACACACACACACACACACACACACACACACACACACACACACATACATATATATACTGCAGTCGGACAAACACCAAACAACATGAATCTACCAACTGCTACCAAGACGGACGGATGGGATAGCCTTGAAGTCGAAGATTTTAAACTAATGGAAACAACACTTGAACATCACCTGAGGAAACACAACAAGATCTTATTATGCAAACAAACAGTTGCATAATCAAATACCTGCGTTTTGGAGAACCCCGTTGGGTGAAAACAATTGTAGTGATTAAAAAATAACCGTCAAACCGTACTCCTTCTTGTTGACTCCAGCTTCTCCAAAGCGATACTAATAAGCTAAGATTAGACCTCAATAACTATAAGCTTCAGAAAGAAGCGTTAGTCGAGTACAAAGCGTAATCCAAAAAAATGAGACAAATGACAAGGGAACGAGAAATAATGTAACGGACTTCATTATCTTACTGCGTTTTCTGCCATAAGATGCAATGCACTCAAAACTGGGTGCTTGTCTATCAACCTATTGCTTCGTCGGAGCTTCAGAAACGAAGTGCAATTATATTTGAAATAGCATCTATAAATGGAAAAAATGTAAATATGGAAAAAATAATCCAGGATCACTAGCCTTATCCACTATGAATAGTAAATGAAAGATGCTATCGTAAATGACGTAATATTTAGTCTCTCATTTATTAACTGATGCGTACATATATACATCGTTTCGTTGGATTGGTAGCTTCTATATTTTTTTGCTCTTTTATGCCTTTACTCATTTTAGTTACGGGGTTGCGATCATGCTGGGGTATCGCAGAGAAGTGCCTTAGCCCGTCATATCCATCTGTATACTTATCCTTAAGTGAGGTCCTTGTTATATCAAACCCTATTTGCTGATTGTAGTTTACGGAACATAATCACAGAGCAATGATCTTGAAGTGTTATCAGTCAGCGTAAAGAAAGATATAGGGAAGGCATGAACAAGCAAATACTTGCTCACATACACACACACATACACACACATGTTTACAAGTACATACATTTATATTTATCCATCCATCTATCCATCCTTCCGTATATATATATATATATGTATACATATATATATATTTATATGTATACGTACGTGTCTGTGTGTATTTCTTAGGCGGCGCTCCAGCATGGTCGCAGTCAAATGACTGATACAGGTAAAAGTATAAAAGAATAAACAAATAGACACAGAAACACATACACAGAGACACCCACCCACACACAAACAAACGCATGCACACACAAAACGCACACATACATACGCGCACACACAAACATACACACACAGACATAAAGATATAAAGAGACATTGTTTCATATAAATCCTTACACATATCTTTAAATATGCCCGTATGCATATATGAACTGCTATGAATGCGTGTATGAACATGCATATATGTACGAAGATCTATGTATCTTTACGTTGTTGAGATGAGTACCATCTTTGCATATCAAATCAGTTAAGTGAGATTGATAAAGCTATATTAGTGAATATCAACTGAATATATTGTTTTGCCATTTTACTATTCTGCTGGCGTCTTTTCAAGCACAATAAGCCATATTGCAAAATGGCGGCCGATGGATAGTTGAAGTAGATCGTGGAGAGTAGCATTGTTCTTGGCTAAATTAGATTCTTTGCTGAGCTTGCAGTCTTTTCACATAACAAGAGTTTATACAGTATACGCAAACGTTAGATACAGATGAATACCGGTCTATGAGAGTTGTATTGTCGAACAACTGTCTCAGGAAGGGAATAGTATATAGACATAGTGCGCGTGTGTGCGTATATATATGTGTGTGTATATACATATATATATATATGTATATATTCTACACACACACGCACACACATACATGTACACACAGACATACATACACACACGCATACACACACATATATATATATATATGTATATATACTCACACATATGTATATACTTATATACACATACAAACGCTTAAAAATAACGAATTTGTACTCTACTAAATGTATCGAGCAATCCTGCAGCCATGCTGGTGCACCGTTTTTAGTCGAGCAAATCGACCCCAGGACTTATTCTTTGTAAACCTAGTATTTATTCTATCGGTCTCTTTTGCCTAACCGCTAAGTTACGGGGGACGTAAATGCACCAGCGTTTGTCAAACGATGTTGGGGGAGGGAACAAACACAAACATATACACACATATATATGTATATGTATATACGATCGACTTCTTTCAGTTTCCGTCCACCAAATCCACTCACAAGGCTTTGGTCGGCTCGAAGCTATAGTAGAAGACATTTGCCCAAGTGCTACACAGTGGGACTGAACCCGGAACCATGTGGTTGGTAAGCAAACTATTTACCACACAGCCACTCTTGTGACTATATATTATGTAGTTGTTAGTAAGGGATTATCAATCCGGAAAAGATGAATTATAAGCTCTCTGTTAATACACCAGGCTAACAATATTGTTTAGATTAGTAAAGAACTCGGCGTTTTCTTGCGGCAGGGTCCGAGGTAATAGTTCATTACCATTTTATATTATAAATACTTGGTTGTGCTCCACATATTATATACATACATACATACATACACACACACACACACACACACACACACACACACACACACACACACACACACACACA
>NC_068990.1:87056258-87057333 GCF_001194135.2 Octopus bimaculoides | reverse complement strand
ATATATATAATTTCTTTATTTGTGAATTTAAGCTACCATTCGTTTCATGTAGAAAAGAGTAGGAAACTATCCAAGTATCCTAACAATTTTTCTAGACCATGCGTCTTCACACACTCACTCATGTACACTCATAAACAGACACATGCATAAACAAAAGCACACACACACACACACACACACACACACACACAGTAGCACACACATGTTTATACAGTAATCCCTCGACTATAGCGAGTGCTACGTTCTAAAACACCCCCGCGATATGTGGAAATCCACGCAGCAGAAAAAGTACTGTATATTTTAAAAAGTATTTTTATAATTTGTATATATTTGTTGTATAAATGCAAAACAACGCCACGGAGGAATCAACGTAAGCTTAAATAACAAACCGCGATAGGTGAACCACGATATGTGAACCGCGATAGGTGAACCGCGATAGGTGAACCGTGATATGGCGAAGGTTACTCTATATTTATTATTTGTTTAACATTCTTCTGTCAGTAAGATAACTTTTGTAACTGCTGCGTGCAGTGTAGTATATGTATGTATGTATGTATGTATGTATTTATGTATGTATTTATGTATGTATACGCAGATAAATATTAAATATATACATATGTATGTATCAATTATATAAACATGCATCTGTACATACATACATGCTCACACACATGAAAAGGAAGTAGTATGTTTGATGGATAGGTAGAAAGTTTGATTGGCATCTATCTATACATAGCTATCTATAGATAGCTATGTGAATTCATAGACAGCTATCTTTCTATCTAGCTACGAAATCTCCCTCTGTCGCTCTCTCTATCTCTCTCTCTCTCTCTCTCTCTCTCTCTCTGTTGCTCTCTATTTATTTCCCTAACTATCTATCTAGAAAAAAATATAGCCTCATAGAAACTAATAAAACGATAAAATTTAGAAAATCCAGACAATGTCTGAAAAAGAAATTGTTTTTGATGTGTGTGGCAAATAAAATCAAATAAACATACCAGTCAATACATCGCAGAAAAACAAGTTTGGCTTTTTTTATTTACTTCAGTTGCATACGAATAGCATATATGTCTAA
>NC_068990.1:87053468-87055714 GCF_001194135.2 Octopus bimaculoides | reverse complement strand
ACAAACATATATATATATATATATATATATATATATACACACACTCACACATATGTGTGGGCGTGCTCTTATTTATGTGTGCAGTGATACTTGTCTTTACATATTTGCATGTGGATGTTTTGACATATGATTCTATGCATAGACATATAATTCTATGTCTACATGTGTGTATACTTCCAAATTACATGCTTAATTTCTGGAAGGTCTCACATAGTTTCACATTTTAATTAAATGTCTTTAAGAGCAATTTCCTCATTAGCCGTGACCGCTTTGGTTTTGTGAATCCCAGCTTCTCAATACTATGTATGTATGTATGTATGCATTCATGTATGTATGTATATGTATGTATGTATATATGTAAGTATGTTTATATGTACGTACATATGTATATATGTATGTATGTATGTATTCATGCATGTGTGTATGTATGTTCGTGTCTATATATATATGTGTATGTATACTAGGGCGGTGAGCTGGCAGAATCGTTAGCACGCCGGTTCAAATTCCGCGGAGACCGCCTTTGCCTTTCATCCTTTCGGGGTCGATTAACTAAGTACCATTTACGCACTGCGGTCGATGTAATCGGCTTAGTCCCTTAGTCTGTCCCTGTTTGTCCCCTCTATGTTTAGCCCCCGGAAGGCAATAAAGAAATATATATATATATGTATGTATAAAGATATATGTATACATGATGCATGTATAAATGCATGTATGAATGCATGCATGTATATATGGATTATGTATGTGTTATGCATCTATGTATTTATGTACGTATTACGTATGCATTATGTATACACGTGTCTATGTATTAAATATGCATGCATATATCGATATGTATATGTAAATATGTAAAATGACTGCGTGTGTGTATGTTTTCAAGTATAGAATATTTATGCACGTGTATGTGTATGTGTGTGTGTGTGGAAGAATATATCTATGTGTGAATGTATTCTGTATGTAAATATCCATTTTCAATGTTTGTTTCGGTGAATTTAGTATGAATCAATGTATCGGTTTGCAATATAACATTCCTAAGCTGTAGATGCTTCATCTGAAGAATTTCACCACAAGATTAACCTATTTCAGTAGTAGACTCACAACGATCCGTACAGCTTTACTATATTCTCACTGAATCTTGAGTAATATATTTGACCTTCTTTATCGCAATGGATTTCACATAAAAAGGAAATGATAATATTATAATAATAATATAAGCATAAAGAAGACGGAGAAAAGAAGCTACGAATATTTTCGTAGTAGAAGCTGTTGCAGGAGGTGTTGAAGACGTTGTTGTTTAGTCCCAGCTCAACATTCCTCAAACTAACAAACCTATGACAAATATCTTCCATCAATGACAACCTGTTTCCGTGATATCTGTTGAATTAAATTACATTATCTATGGTGGCGTGGAGGCGTAATGGTCCAGTGGTTAGGGCAGCGGACTCGCGGTCATAGAATCGCGGTTTCGATTCCCAGACCGGGCATTGTGAGTATTTATTGAGCGAAAACACCTAAAAGCTCCACGAGGCTCCGGCAGGGGATGGTGGCGAACCCTGCTGTACTCTTTCACCACAACTTTCTCTCACTATTTCTTCCTGTTTCTGTTGTACCTGTAATTCAAAGGGTCAGCCTTGTCACACTATGTCACGCTGAATATCCCCGAGAACTACGTCAAGGGTACACGTGTCTGCTGAGTGCCCAGCCACTGGCACGTTAATTTCTCGAGGAGGCTGTTCCGTTGATCCGATCAACTGGAATCCTCGACGTCGTAAGCGACAGAGTGCCAACAACAACAATCTATGGTGGTTCTTTCTCTTAAGATAGTCGGGTGCAGCTTGAACGAGATTTAGCTTCTACTTTTTGCAGTTTGAACAACCGCGTGCAGGTTCCTTCATTCGTTCCGAAACAACGAGTTCATTCATATATTATGCACGCAAGAATTTTCAAAACATTGTAACTATACATTGTGTTCTGTGTGTATGAAGATATCTAGAAATGGCAGCTTTCGATGTAGCAGAAAGTTCAAAGAAACTAGAATATTGCCTAGAACTCAGTAATGAAGTTCAGATGAATGTATGAACGAAAGAAATTTGGTAATGCACATAGAGGTGTACCGGAACAATATTAGAACAGTGTAATAATATTCAACATTCATTGATTAATAGTATTAAACAAATAAGAATGCCTTAGGTATAGAAGCATATATATGTGTGTGTGTGTGTGTGTGTGTGTGTGTGTGTGTGTGT
>NC_068990.1:87048814-87051314 GCF_001194135.2 Octopus bimaculoides | reverse complement strand
TTTTTTCTCTTTTTCTCTTTCTTATTCATTACTCCTGCAGCAACAAGACATTCACTGAATCAAATGCACTTTGATGCCAATATTGCACATTGCAACAGCAAACATATTACATTATGCAATGGTTCATGTTTGAAACGCATGGCTGTGCAATCTTTCTAAGATCAGTATTGCTAACGTAGCAGTTGGTGTTTGAGGAAGAATAAAATCCCGACGAAAGGAGGAGGCCTGAATATCCTGGCTGACCACGATAAAATCTATGAAGATTAGCAAATTCAGAAACCGTTCTTGTGTTTTGCATGCGAGTAAATTTATTTTGATAGATCCGTTTCGTTTCGATTCGCGTTTTTCTTTTTGTTTTTTACTATTTCTGCTCTTTCCGTTTGTTTTGATGGTTTAAAATGATTTAGTCGGAGCAGCTTGAAACGTCAGAAACAGCAGTGTTAATAGTAGCAGGGGCATTGGTAACAAGCATGGCGACAAGCAAAAGACAAACACCAACGATAATAATAATAATAATAATAATAATAATAATAATAATAATAATAATAATAATGATAATGATGATAATAATGCTGATGGTGGTGGTGGTGGTGGTGGTGGTGATTATAATCATGATAACAATAACGAAAATAACAACGTGATTAACAACACGAGCAAAAGTAACAAGAACAACAACAACATGGCCAACGGATAGCAAGTACAATGACTACAAGAACAACTACAACAACACGCAGAACAAGAAAACTGTAATTGAATTATTTATGCTGTTTTAATGGATGGTAATGGACTCACTTTAGAAGTTGGCTCACTTGATGAGCGAGCTTAATATCTTCAGTACTGGCTCTTCTGTTGTTACTTCTCTTTACACACACACACACACACACACACACACACACACACACACACACACACACACACACACACACACACACACACACACACACACACACACACACACACACACACACACACACACACACACACATGTACACACACACATGTACACACACACATGTACACACATACATGTACACATATGCGTTCATACATATAAGCGTGCACACAATTCTGTATATGTATGTATATGTATGTATCTGTGTATGCATGCATGTATGTATTTGATTGTAGCTATATCAATTACTCTGTCTATCCATCTAAACATGTATCTGTCTAGTACCTAGATGTTCTATCTTTACTTTATAGCTATCAGTTACGCCATAAGATGGTTCTTCAGATAATGTCGGATATGGTCTCTTATTTAACTTTTATTTACTGATTCATAAGACATAACGTTCAGTTTTGGTAATATTTTATTCATCAGATATGTATTTTCATTGTTTTGATTTCTATATGCGTATGTTCGTTTGATGAAAGTGTCTATGTTTTTTTATATATTTGTTTGTCGCAACATATATGTTGTGATATCTTATCTATGCGTGTATCTGTTGGCATTGTTAATTTTTGTGAGTTTTATTTACTTTGCAACACATGTATATTTTCATCGTCTCTTGTGATTGTAGGTTTATGCCTGTATGTTCGTGTGTATGGCGTAAATATTGTGTGTAAAACTAATAAATGTGTGCGTGTGTGTGTTTGTGTGCATGCCTGTGTAGTTGAAACAGCTTGGTGGCAATGATTAAGTGAATTTACGTGAAAGAAAATGGAAGATATTTTACTTGGTGTCTTTTTCTTGCAAACGACCTATTTTAGAGGTAAATAAACCAATTTATTGAATTACTAGATGTTCACTTATTTAAGAAATATCAGGAGATTGGTTGTAGGAAGAACGCTTCTGACTTTATTATCAATTATGACACAGATTATTTTCTGAGAATGCAAGAGAAAATGTCACCTTTGATTCAGGTTTCACACTACTACGGATAGAATACTGTTATAATATATAGAGAAACACCTCCGTTTTGGTTTGGATTTCATGATACTATTGTAGACATGCTGCTATAGCAACAAAGGGTATCTCCTTTTTAATTTAGGTTTTATGTGACTAATGTAGGTATTCTATTAGAAGTTATCTTCTTGGTGTGGTTTCATAGTACTACTGTTCATATGCTGCTGTAGTACATAAGAAAGTGATTTCTTTTTGGTCTTGGTTTCACGCTACTGCTGTTGATGCGCTGTTATAATACATTAAAAGATATCTCCGAATGTGAGGGCGAGAAGAATTAATTCTGTGCGTTTATTTAACATTTTGGTTTGGAGATTTACGATCGCTAACCTTTCTGGAGTGAAAGAAGCCCGTCGTATATATGTATGTGTGTGTATATGTTTGTGTGTCTGTGTTTGTCCCTCCAATATCACTTGACAACCGATGCTGGTGTGTTTACGTCCCCGTAACTTAGCGGTTCGGCAAAAGAGACCGATAGAATAAGTACCAGGCTTACAAAGAATAAGTCCTGGGGTCGATTTCTTCGACTAAAGGCGGTGCTCCAGCATGGCCACAGTCAAATGACTGAAACAAGTAAAGAGTATATATATACATATA
>NC_068990.1:87045507-87048735 GCF_001194135.2 Octopus bimaculoides | reverse complement strand
ATATATATATATATATATATATATATACGTATACACACACATACACATATGTAGGTATATGTATGTGTGTGTTTGTGTTAAATCGTAAAACTCTAAATCAGTGATTCGATAAAATAGTGATCAATGAGATACTTACCAACCTAAAATAGGCGGCGTGGTCGACATTATAGACAAAGACTATTAAAGATAAATATCCCAGCATTGTCACCGCCTAATGACCGAAGCCAGAAAAATAATGATTAAAACTATGTTCGAATATCAATCTATAAGTATCTATGCATATGTGCGTGTATACATGTGTATGTATGTTTATGTGTGTTCCAATCTTACCTGTCGCCCTATGACATTCCTTTCTGCTTTAATGTACCATTAACCATCAACCATTAATCATATAGATTTCCTCTTCGTCCTATCTAGAAAATAAACGATCGATACCACTTTCGAGTGGAATCTATCGAACGTTATCAATATTTTTCGGGATCTGCTGACTAAAGAATTCAAGCTTTCTGCTATTAAAATTCTAATCCCAATTTCATTGATCATAAACGCAGTTGGAATTTTCGATATTTGGTTCTTTGTCAATGGAATTCTGTCTTCCTGGTTTTCTTTACTCTTTCGTTATGTGTTGGAAGCTTTCTCCTATAAAATTCAACAGTTTTCATATTAATGCCAAATACTTCTTCTTCTTCTTTTTCTTCTTCTTCTTCTTCTTCTTCTTCTTCTTCTTCTTCTTCTTCTTCTTCTTCTTCTTCTTCTTCGTCTTCTTCTTCTTTTTCTTCTTCGTCTTCTTCTTCTTCTTCTTCTTCTTCTTCTTCTTCTTCTTCTTCTTCTTCTTCTTCTTCTTCTTCTTCTTCTGCTTCGTATTATTATTATTGTTTTATTCATCATCGTCATCATCATCATCGTCATCATCATCATCGTCATCATCATCATCGTCATCATCATCATCGTCATCATCATCATCATCATCATCATCATCATCATCATCGTTATCGTCGTCATCGTCATCGTCATCATCATCATCATCATCATCATCATCATCATCATCGTTATCGTCATCATCGTCATCGCCATCATCGTCATCATCATGATCATCATCATCATCATCATCATCATCATCACCACCACCACCACCACCACCATCATCATCATCATCATCTGTAGCAGCGACAATGACAATGGCCATACTTCCATTAAGTCTATATATGGATCTCTTTCCGCCATATTACTGGAATAATATATTAAATTAGTCTGCGACTTCCTCTAACTACGGTTAATCCACAGATGTAAAAACTGATTATTTCTTTTTCTATTCTGCCATGAACAGGGAGATGAGACTGTCAATGAGAGGTGACAGCCATTGCAACCAAACATGGTGGATCTGATTCTCATCTAGAGCCGACGAATCCAGTGGACGCTACCACTGTAGTATTATTGATTTTCCTAATATTCTCATAAAAACATACTTCTGGCAGATTAATCGAAGTTGCATCAGTAGTGTATGTACTGCTTAGTGAGAACTTTGTCTCATACACTGGGTCACTTTGACCAGTAAATCTCTGGTGACCAGTTGACAGTTTCTATTATTTAATAAACTCTGGATCTCATCGGTTCCAGGACGTTGCCACTTCATAGTTTTATACCACAGGGAGCATTATACACGCATGCGCATACATGCACATGTACATGCATATACATAAATGAGGTGGAGTCTATATACATAAAAATAAACATATATGTATATATTTGCATGTCTCTCTCAATATATATGTTTATCTGTATATGCATATATGCATATACATACACACATACACACACATCTTCCTAAAGAAGAAATAAAGTAAAATAACCTGACATTGCTATAAACTGTTTCGTTGGATATGAAATTGTCATATATTGCTAAATTCAGCGAGGGAATCTCTATTTGGTTGATCGACCTGTTATAAAAAGCAATTAGATCTCTCACGAATCTTACAACGCCGTCTTAAAAATCACGCTTTAGATAATGTAGTAGCGGATATAGAAAATGATTGGCTGGTTACTGTTGAATCACATTTGATTGTAGGTTAATATGTTTCGTGCTGAACTGGAGCTAAACAATATCAGCAACTTCTGTTGTTTGTTAAAGGTGTGACATGAGTAAATATTGTGACTCAGTCCTCAATGTTATCTCTATGCAAGCAGTACACATTATTGTTACATTTGCTTAAGACTCCCTGCTCTCTACAAGCGAGACAATAAGGTCGATAGAAATGTCAATTTAGCAGTGTAGAGAGGACTAGTAATAAGTATAAATGATGACGTTCTGTAAAAAACTCCAGGCGTGTTCGAATGAACCGTCTGATCTGTTTGGAGGATTTTTGGTCCGTGGACTACTATGAATGACTTCAGCAGGAAAATGTCACCATTCGAGGCTGTTCGAGATGTGTGTAGAGGGACAAAAGTGCGATGGACTGGCGTCCCGTCCAGCTGGGGAATACATAGGCCATTGAAACTTGGAAACTGGCTAGGCTTTAAAAGAGCACATTTATTTATTTATTTATTTTTTTATTTTTACCAATCACAGAATTGTAAACTATATATATACACATACACGGATACATTATACGAAAAGATGTCACTAAAACAGTATACAATGCCCTCCGAAAATAGTCTGTGCTGGACTAAGCATCGAGAACCCTCCTGTTATTGAATACACATATAAACATCAACACAAAAGAATATTGCTGGAATATTGCCAGCCAAACCTCTAACAGGTGCAAACATAACAAGCTAGGTATCCTTATTTGGGACAAAAACGTTAAAGTGTGTACCGTCATAGAGGTAAGCTGCCCTGCTGATGTGAATATCTTAGGAAATCAAAGTGAAAGAGGACAAGTACCAGTTTCAAAACTTTCAGCTTCTATATTAAGATGATAAATCCATATATATATATATTTATATACCAATAGTAATTGGTATACTTGGTTTTATGAATAAATGCCAAAAAGTGGCAATCTAGATAAATTTATGGCTTTCACTAAACACAAATACAATCCATAAATGGGAAGAGCAGGAATATGCAAGTCTTTTCTCATATACAAAATATCACGAAGTTTTCGCTAGTTACTCTCCTACGATGCATTTGAGTTAGAGAATAGCTCCTTCCTCATAGGAAGACTTTAAATAATTAAAAATAGAAAAGAACACACATACACACATGTATATGCATATATATATATATATATA
>NC_068990.1:87043963-87045418 GCF_001194135.2 Octopus bimaculoides | reverse complement strand
TATATGTATACATAAATAAATATATATGTATGAATGTGTGTGTGTGTGCGCGCGTAGGCGTTGCGACTGACAGATAGTATCAGCAATCTAAAAAAAAACTATTGAAAACAGTTTCTTTGGTTCGATCGAAAGATCCACTGCCACCACCATGTATGTATGTATGTATGTATGTATGTATGTATGTATGTATGTATGTATGTGTGTGTGTATATATGACTGTGTGTGCATGTATGCAGTTATGTATGAATGTATGTATGTTTATTTGTCTGTATGTATCAGGCGTACGTTAATCTGATATTTTGAGAAGATATTTTTAGATTTTTAGATAATTATTAATTTGCCAGCAAAAAAATATTTTGCATATGTTGTGACTGCATAAAAAATGTTTTTTCTTACATTTATAAATATGTATATATGTACACACTCTCACACACACACACATACGTCACGCACACATACACACATGCACGCATGCACACACACACACGCTCGCACGCACACACAGAGGCTTACATACGTGCACATACATACGAAATGACATAGATATACATAGATATGTAAAGGCAATGCTATATATCAACTGACTAACAACTAGTCTAGAGAATTCATGTCATGTCACTGCATTATTGATTCGCTAACGTTCACTTAAAACCAAATTCTAGTATATTTTCCTTCTAGTCCTGTCTGTAAGCTGTATGTGCACTGTTGAGTGAAAATATTATCATACACATTTACTAACACACATATAAACAGCGATCCCCTAAAAAAAACTATACAAAATACACCACACGCATACTTTTATCCAGTCCCCAACAAACAATATATATATATATATAGTTGAAATTTACAGAAAAACAAAAGACGAAGACAGGTGTATAAACAACAAACTGGTGTATTAGTTTGACGCTCGGGAAAGTCTTTTACGTTTCGAGCCTACGCTCTTCAACAGAAAGGAATAAGAGAAAATAAACAGAGGGAGAATAAAAAAAAAACAACTTGTGGATTTAGCGGTCAGACATGGCAACTGGTTAGATAAAAAATGTTTGACAACAGAGGTAGAAAGAAGGGAAGATAATAAAGTATTGGTGATCCCAAAACGAAGGTGCGTCTGCGTGTGTGCATGTGAGAATGTGTGTGTGTGTGTGTGTATGTCTGGAGAGGGGCTAGTGACTTTGACATGTGTGGATGCGTGCGTGTGTACTTGTGTGCGTCTGTAATGTATTGATGTGTTGATGATGGTCTGTGGTAGCGTGTGTGGAGTGATGTGGGTTGTTGTGATGTGCTGTGGTGGTGTGGCGGTGCGGAGGTGTGGTGGTGTGGTGTAGGGGTGTATATGTACACGAAAGGGTGCTGAAAAGTTCCTGGCTTTGAGTAAAAGAAAATGCCCGAGCATCAGTTAATATATATGTATATATACATACATACATACATATATACATACAAACATACATATAT
>NC_068990.1:87036712-87043653 GCF_001194135.2 Octopus bimaculoides | reverse complement strand
TATATATATATATATACATATATACATATATTTGTATATATATACATATATTGATATACACATATATCTATATATATATATATATATAAATGTATATATGTATGTGTACTCATATATATATATGTGCGCGTGTGTGTGTGCGTGCATGTTTACGAATTTTTGTTTTCAATTTTTAAAGCTGTATTTCATGATTATAATCTGTTTGATCGAATTATAGAATAAGAAATGTATGTCTGTTTTGATCTTAAAACCGCATTGCTACGGTTTCAACTTTGTACGTAAATACATATCAACAATGCCTGGCATATATATTTTCTGGCAGACCTGATACATCTAATATTCACTGATCTTAGTCTTGATGTCGGCAATATGTAGGAAAAAAAGACAAAAACACAAGAAAGACGAGAGACATGGTACTTCGATAATATATCTAATTCCACCAAAACAAACGAGATAAAATCCACCGTCCCCAGTTTAGAAAAATAAATAAATAAACCATACAAAACAAAAAAACGAAGTGTCTTGATTTGCTTCTGGTTGATTTTCTTCTGGTTGGTTGGTTTGTTGGTTGGTTTTTGCTGATGTTTAGCCCCAAAATAAGACAAAGCATGGTAGAGATGCTATGATATCACGGGGGAACGAATCAGAGCCATGACATTTGGCAAATCTAAAGTTCTCGAAGCTATGACGATTATTATTATTATTATTGTTCAGTAGTTTTATTTTTATAACGTGCTTTCACTTCACTACCGAGCGCAGCTCTGTGCGCCTTGGGTATTTGCTGTGGTGCTCTTATGGTTACTGTATTGAAAGTGTTTTGCGTAGGATGTGTGCAGTGCCCAGTAGTGCAATTTTCTGTATGTTATATATATTTGTAAGTCCTGGTGTTTTTGTTATGTATTTGTCTGAATAATTTTTTTATTATACCTAAGGCACCTACTATGATAGGAATTGTTTCTGTTTTTAGATTCCACATTCGAGTTATCTCTATTTCCAGGTCTTTGTATTTTGAAAGTTTTTCCATTTCTTTTAGAGAAACGTTGTCATCTGCTGGTATTGATACATCAATTAGAAAGCATTTTCTTCTTCTTCTTCTTCTTCTTCTTCTTCTTCTTCTTCTTCTTCTTCTTCTTCTTCTTCTTCTTCTTCTTCTTCTTCTTCTTCTTCTTCTTCTTCTTATTATTATTATTATTATTATTATTATTATTATTATTATTATTATTATTATTATTATCATTATTATTATTATTATCATTGTTGTCGTTGTTGTTGATACTATTATTATTATTATTATTATTATTATTATTATTATTATTTTCTTCTTTCTTCAAATTTTCTTCGATTTCTCGCCGAGTGTTTTCCGTACACCAATGGCAGAGAAGCTCATTGTACGCATTCCCAGCTTACAGACACGAATTCACAGATAAAGAAGTTGAGTGATTTACATAAGCATTGAGGTTAACATGCTAGACAGAATATTGTTTTATATGATTATGATAATAAAAACGACGACGACGAATTTGTACCTAAACTCCTGCGTTTAGTGCAGGAATGTGATATCTGCTTAACTGGAGATTGGTGATAGGGAATATATCAACGAAGCTGGTATAGGTCTAATGGAATAAAATCATAAACGGGCATTCAACCGATATCATGTCAGTTTATCACATATTTATACTTAAATAACATATTGAAAAGAAATGCATATGTATATATATATATATATATATAGCAGGAATTCAGGGAAAGGACGGAATATGAAAAGTCCGAAATAGTTTAGATGTAGATAGGGGCACACAAAGATAAAGTAGAAATGAAGTTTATACTGTCGATGAGAATGGTTAAGATCGCTTCAAAATGGCGAGCTACTACCCAAAATGCTGCACTGTGATACGTTGAGCAAATGCTCTTTCATGTAGATCAGGTTGGCCCATCATTCTCGAGTAAACTTTGGTAGATAGAAACTGTATCGGATGCCTGAGGACTTCACGTATTTTCACCCAGTTTCACCAATCGGATGCCTCAGGACTTGAAGTATTTTCGCCACGTCTCGTCCTAATTCATTGAGCAGTTACGTCTGAATAAATACACATCCTTGCAACCGAAGAAGATTCATTCATCATCCATCCATCATCCATCCATCCACTCACGCACACGCACATATATACATGCATATATATAAATACATACATACGCTCATATTCATTACATCACTATACAAGTTCGGAAACTTGATGTTATCAGCTCACGCCACGCCTTTATATTACCATAACATTATCGTTACACAACACGCCTACAATATTTGAACATGATGGTTGTGATATATTCCGCCTCCTGCTAATATTGATTTCACCATTAGCTATAATATTGTGGAGCATATATCGTATTTCACATCACTTTATCTCACTATTAAATTTCACTTGTTAATACGACTTCCTATCAACACCATTTCTCGTGTTGTTATCAATTCTATCACTGCTGGAGAGTTAGATCAGACGGTAATGTGTTATACTAGTTAATATCACAGATCGATATCCTGTATGTTATCTCAACTTTGCAAGTGGAAGTCTCTAGAACACTTTCAGAAAACTGTTTACCGTTTTTATTTTGTTTATTTTATGGTTGGTACCTTGTCAAAAGTGTTACTTTTAACTATTTTATTCTATCATTGAAGATGCCTACACCAATGTTAGAGCATGTACGTGGCCAGTCAAGTCCAGTCCAGTCCACTCCAGTCCAGTCCACTCCAGTCCAGTCCAGTCCAGTCCAGTCCAGTCCAGTTAATGAAAGATTCCTTCTCTGTTTACTTGAGTTAATTTTAGTGCGAGCACTTTCCAAAACGTGGCCTCGATCTGTTTGCTCGTGTTGCCAGCAATGGTCTCCTTTATATAATATCTTAGCGTTTTAAAGAACAACAGACACATTAAAAAATGTAGCTCTAAATACACTTTTTTTAAAAGGTACGGAATACTCATGGCTGGAGCGTCTTTAGTATTAAAACCACATGAACAAACAACTTCAACCACCATTACCAGCTGTAGTAGCAGTAACAGTAACAACATCACATCGGCGTCGACCACCACCATCATCATTATTTCGATGGAATGTAGCAGCAAATGACAAAATATGCCTTATCACACGCAGTCTAACACTGAGTCTTCACAAGGAACATACAGTGTCTTGTAAAGCGTGCATAATACATTATCAAGTTAAAATAAAATGTGTTCCATCATTATGAAATAATTTGTATTATGGGAACAAAGGTTTGTAGGATCCTCACTCATTTTCATTTTAATTCAAGATGGCCCCCTAATTGTAATTTTTAGGTTCAGACATCTTACGCAATATCGTCGCCCCGTGTCTGCTTTATATTTATGCTAAGAATACAAAATCTGTCTGGAGTATTTAACTTAATCACTATAATATAACGAAAACGTAGTTTTGTTTATCGAACTGGTACATTATCGTCGAGATCGATAGCTGATCCATCCATAGAAAACAAGTTATTTCATTTAACTGAGACAGTTGTTGCCTGCTAATTGCCAATGTCTCTTCATACACGGACAGAAAGCAAATCTAAGCTAAATGCATGAGTGCATCAAAAGTAATATAAGATCTAACCAACTCTCTTTCTCTACATATTTATATATACGCAGTCATTTATAAGCATTTGTTATTTTAAGTACTATTTTCAGTATAAATATATATTTATCGTTTATCGCAGTTGTTTAATATAGTTTCGTGATTAAGAAAACTAATTACAGCCGAGTAATTAAAAGCAGGTGCAAGGAGAGTTAATTGATCTTATTGAGATAGGAATATGAATGCAAATACAGAGATTCTGTCAATGGTGTTATTGTTTTAGCTCAAGGTCAGTAGACATAATTAAATACTTTGCAGCTGTGACCATCCAATCATATTTTTTTAAAATATAGTGTAGCTAGGAGCACATTGAAAAATGCATTCTTCGTTTGTTTTTGTTTTTTTTACACAATCGGGCGTCCGACATTTGATTACCAATTTTAGCAGGTTGAGTGGTCATGTATCGAATGCCTCATTAACTTGAATTTGAAGTACCTGATAATGTGGCAAAGCAGATGTCTGTGGAGGTGATATAGAGTTATTGGGTTACCTGCTCATTGGGCGTGAGCTCAAATATGCTTAAAGGTGTTTCATAATATTAAAATATTTAGTAATGCCACCCATATAAAGAAAAGACAACAGTATAAACTGAAATATTGAAAAATATGCTAAAATATTGAAATCATGGTATATTAAAAAAAAGGAGTAAATATGTAGTGAGACAGATAAATAGACAATTAAATAGATAGATAAATAGATATTGACAGATACGTAGATAGATAGATAAATAGATAGATAGATAGATAGATAGATAGATAGATAGATAGATAGATAGATAGATAGACAGACAAATGGATCAGTTAGTATTAATATATTTCATGTATAGAACGTTATGTAGTGAGCAAGATTTAAATATATGTGACGAAGCGGATTGGCAAGCATACGAACATACAAATAGATAGGTATGTTGATGCGATAAGATGCTAATATATTTAACATACAGAGCAATAAACAGCTAACCAGAAACAAATATGTGTCAAGTAAAAGCCGATATCAGTCAATGATTAATATTATTTTCAAATCTACACAAGTACGGAAGAAAACTCCGAGCACATCGCATTACGATGCCATTGGCAAAGTGTACAATATCGTATTTGCTGAAGTGTGATAAAATAATAAGTAAATGTGCAAGATTGAAATAAGATATTTAAAATGAAAGTCAATATATTAAATCATGTTGAAATGAAAAATAAATACTAAATATCTGTTTGTTGGTAGATATTTATCAACATACCTATCGATTTGTATGTAGGTTTATTAATCTGTATTACCACATATTTATTTTACTCTAGCTTCGTAATGCTCCGTACATAATGTTCTATATTTCAAGTAGATTGATGCTAACCTATCCATCTATTTCTGTATGTGTGTGTGTATCTGTCTGTCTGTCTTGCTATATATTCATTTCTAGTTAGCTTTCTGCTAGTGTTCCGTGCATTAAATGCTATATTTTAACATGAAGTTCAACTATCATTTTTTTCTTATTTTGGATCACATTTCTTCATTAGCAAATGCTATGAAACACTTTTGTGCAAATTTGATCTCCCAACTAAAAAGCATGGAATCCAATATCTCAAACCACCTACCCAGATGTCTGCCAAGCCATCCATCAGATATTCAGATATTTATTCAACCTTAAGGCGGTGAGCTGGCAGAATCGTTGGCACGCTGGACGAAATGCTTAGCGGTATTTCTCTCGTCGCTACGTTCTGAGTTCAAATTCCACCGAGGTCAACTTTGCCTTTCATCCTTTCGGAGCCGATTAATTAAGTACCAGTTACGCACTGGGATCGATGTAATCGATTTAATCCCTTTGTCTGTCCTTGTTTGTTCCCTCTATGCTTAGCCCCTTGTGAGAAATAAATAAATAAGAAACGTTGGCATGCCGGACGAAATACTTAGCGATATTTCATCTGTCATTATGTTCTGAGTTCAAATTCCGCCGAGGTCGACTTTGCCTTTCATCCTTTCGGGGTCGATAAATTAAGTACCAGTTACATACTGGAGTCGATCTAATCGACTGCCCCCCACCCCTCTAAAAAATTGTTGGTTTAGAAAAATATAACTGAAATATTTTGGATATTGTTTGCAAGATTCTTTATGTGAGTTCGTGTGTTGAAGCATATTTTGTTGTGTCTGGGGAGAGTCATTCTCTTTTAGTGCCTTATAATTTACCGGTGAGTGTGTTAAATAATAAGGCACTAAAAGAGAATGACTCTCCCCAGACACAAAATAACTAAAGTAGAATAATAGAAATTAAATGATTTAGTGAGGTTATTATATGCCTGGGAAGAACACGTTATTGTATCAGCCTCAGTTCATCTTGGTTGTTACAAAGAGGCGTTAACTCCAGACTAAGGAAAAAGTTTCTACGCGGTCGGTCAACACTTGACCTGCTGGATATAAGGGCCAAATCTTAAAGACAAAGTTATGACACAGACAATAGAGTCATAGATATACTGATGAGATGGTCATAGATAGAACACATTTGGTAACAAATCAACTCAGTATTAATTTGGGAATGTAATCTGAGATAGACTTGTACAAGATTCGAAGTATAGGAAGGAGATTTATCTCACATCTGTTTAATGCCATCAAACTAGGGAGAGAGAGAGAGAGAGAGAGAGAGAGAGAGAGAGAGAGAGAGAGAGAGAGAGAGAGAGAGAGAGAGAGAGAGAGAGAGAGAGAGAGAGAGAAAGAAAGGAAGAGACAGAGGGGAAGGGAGATAAAGAGAGTAGGGTGGGGGCAGTAGACATCCTCATGTTTGCAAAAACCTAGTTTTCAGTTACGTGACATTAATGATTAACTCAATGAAATACTATAAACTTAACTCTAATTTCCCGAACAATACATTTAAAATACTTTAGTTCACAACCTCTGCTTTACTCTGTATTGCTATACATTACTATATGTCTCTTATAATATTTAATATCTTAATTCACAAGTTTTATAGTCAGCGATTTATATGAAAATTGAACTATTTTTTAAAATATCTTTACAGTTGCGTGACTCTCATAGTTTATAGAAACTGCATTAATCAGGAAAGAGTTTACCAATGTAAAATAAAACTATATATCGTTTCAATAACTGACATTTAATACGACAGAAACATATTGACCAGCAGGAACTCAGCTAATGCCTGAGAGAGAGGATGAAAGAGCGACAGGGAAGACCAAGGAAATAGAAATAGATATGATAAAAAAACAAGAGATAGGAAGAAAGAATCGGACACACACACATACATAGTGAGAAAGACAGAGAGACAGAGAGAGACAGAGAGAGGCAGACAGAGTTAGTGG
>NC_068990.1:87035997-87036702 GCF_001194135.2 Octopus bimaculoides | reverse complement strand
AGAGACAGAGAGAGGCAGACAGAGTTAGTGGCAGAGAGAGAGAGAGAGAGAGAGAGAGAGAGAGAGCAATGGAGAAAGATAAGAAAAGTATGAAGTATCTAACATCATTTTACTACCGTCACGTCACTATAATCGCATGAGTGTCTGTTATGGTCAAATAAAGGATGTTACGATTAAGCATTTGTAGGTATAGCTACGTGGTTAGAAGGAAGGTCGCTTCGTAACCAAGTGGTGTGGATTCAATTCCACTATACGGCGCTTATTATATTTTATACTGGTCAATGCCTTCTGAGTTGAAGGCATTGACCAGCATAGTTTCCGTAGGCGGAAATGAGATACTTAGCAACAAAATGCTTTCTTTTAATCAAAGATGGCGTTGTATTGCCATGGAGCGAATGTATGTATGTATGTATGTATGTATGAATGTATCTAGAATATATAAACACACACACACGCGCGCATATTTTAATGCGGCTAGCTGGCAGAAACGTTATCACGCCGGGCGAAATGCTGTCTTTACGTTCTGAGTTCAAACTCCGTGAGGTTGACTTTGCCTTTCATCCTTTCGGGGTCGATAGATTAACTACCTGTTGTGTACTGGGGTCGATCCAATCGACTGTCCCCTCCCCAAAAATTTAGGGCCTTGTGCCTTGAGTAGAAAGGTATATATATATATATATATATATATATATATATATGTGCACA
>NC_068990.1:87035407-87035987 GCF_001194135.2 Octopus bimaculoides | reverse complement strand
ACACACATATATATATATATATATATACACACACGTGGAAGTGTTTAGTAGATCTCACACATAGGTATGTATGGATACTTAGTGAAGTTTCGTCCAAAACTGGCCCAGGTCATGTCTAAGTTAATAGCGCCACCTAGGAAAGACGTTTAACGATATTTCATATTACAGTCATTCTTTGGGCACAATCGCCCATTCGAGTAAAGAGTTATTATCCGGGTCTTCCAGGTGGTTTATCTGGAATTTGTTGGAGATAATCGTCTAGGACTCGTTTGAAAGTTGTTAAATAATACCGACTGAGTGTTGTTATGTGACCATATGCATATATATATAGTTCTAATATAAGGATGAAATTTTGTGAAAAATCTTATCAACGGTCAGCATATGAAAAATACATTTTAAGGTGAAAATCATACAATTCTAAATAAAGGCAAAAAGAAAAAAAAAATCTTTGCCAATATGCTGTAAAATAGATGCTAAATCGTCTAACGACATAAAATATTTGGTGGTTTAAATGGGGGTTTCAACTCTTATTTCTAGCATGCAGGGGCATTTGTGTACCCTTAAAATTGGTATATATATA
>NC_068990.1:87034232-87035269 GCF_001194135.2 Octopus bimaculoides | reverse complement strand
ATATATATATATATATATATATATATATACATATATATATATACATATATATACACATATACATATGCATGTTTATTAAATAGATGAAACGTATTTATGCTTGCATAGAACTTAATATATGTGTGAGATAAGGGAAACTCGACACAGCTGACTGAAGTTCGAAGCGTCTGATCGGAATTAACCCAAGGAAATAATTGGTAATACAATATCGAAAATGCATAATACATATTAGGTTTATTGGCTACTAGAGAAGTAATCCGTTTCTGTATTGTACATTACAACAGCTGACGCCTTTACTGACGAGCAACACTAGGCTTTTCACTTTCAGAAACACACACAAACGCATGAAAATATGTGTATATATACATGTGTGTATGTGTGTGTATGTATGCGTGTTTATGTGTGTGTGGGTATGTGTGAATTGAATTAAGCTTAGTTTATTACTTTAGATAAAATTTAACAATAGCAGCAGAACATTTACAAATGGGTAACTTAATATTGAAATTCTGTTGTCTCTAGGGAGAGTCATAATGCCAACATTATTAACACACGCACTGGTCCAATTCCCCCGATTTATTATGAGTCAGTTGGTTTAATATCCAACTAACTAATCGATTGTTTGTTTAACTTGGTTAAACAGTAAGTCGTTTTTTTTTTGTTTTGTCGAAGCTCTTTCGTGATAGTTGCTATGATGCTTTGTGCAAATAGCAACGAAAGAGCTTTAACAAAGAAGCAAACAAACAAAAACAATTTACTTATGCTTAACCAAGTTAATGCGGTGCTCAGCATTCATTTTCATTGTTCGGCATTACACACACACACGCACATACCCATGGTAAGTAGGTTGCTTACCAACGACATGGTTCCGGGTTCAGTCCCATTGCGTGGCACCTTGAGCAAGTCTCTTCTACTATAGACTCGGGCCGACCAAAACCTTGTGAGTGGATTTGGTAGACGGAAACCGAAAGAAGCCCGTCATTTATACATACATACATATGTATATATATATATATATATATATATATATATATATATAT
>NC_068990.1:87033415-87034063 GCF_001194135.2 Octopus bimaculoides | reverse complement strand
ACATCAATCCATCAATCCATCCATACATATATATACATATATATATATATATATATATACGTACAAATAGACTCCAGGACTTATTTTTTTTAAAGCTAAGTACTTAATGTATCGGTCTCTTTTGTGGAACTGCTACTTTACGGGGACATAAATACACCAACAGTGGTTGTCAAGCTGTGATGGAAGACAAACACAGGCACAAGGACACACGCACGTACACGCACACACACAAACACACACATACACATATATATACGACAGGCGTCTTTCAGTTTCCGTCTACCAAATCCACTCACAAGGCTTTGGTCGGCCCGTGGATAGAGTAGAAGACAATTGCCCCAATGTGACACGCAGTGGGACTGAATCTAGAACCTTGTGGTTGGGAAGAAGCTCCTTACCACACAGCTACGCTTGCTTCCCCACGGGGTGAGGGTTGTTGCTATTTGCATTTTGAGAATAGATTTAGTGATCGATGTTTGCAGGTAAAAATTATACTACTGCGTTCATTAAGACAATTCGTGAATTGCAAAATAGCTTAGACCTCTGCTATGCAGAGACCACACTTGTTATTATAGCTATACACACACACACACACACACACACACACACACACACTTACACACACACGCATGCACATACACGCGCACG
>NC_068990.1:87030080-87033405 GCF_001194135.2 Octopus bimaculoides | reverse complement strand
ACACACACACACACACTTACACACACACGCATGCACATACACGCGCACGCGCACACACATACACGCATACACACACATTCACATATATACAGTAGTCTACTCTCTCGGAGTCGATAACCGTAAAAGTTAGAGCAATATAAAAATGAATATAGATAAATTCTAATATAGCTGTTTTGACTTAAAACTAGATATGGACATTTGTGGTGATAGCTGTCGTCCTAGTGGTGATTTTGACACTGGTGGTAAGTGATGCTGTTAGTGTATGATGGCAGGTACTGCGCATTGATAATTGTAGAAGTTCTAGTGTGGCAGTGGGGGGTGCTAGTACGTTGTGTAGTGGTGATATGATAGGGATAATAGTGGTAGTTGCGGTAAAGTTATGCCAGATCGATATTTAGGAAGTGAACATGAGCTGGCATTAATTTCAATAAATCAAAGTATAATCTTTACTGGAAAATATTTAATCGTAAAGTTGCCATCAGGATAAATAATATGGATTCTAAGTTTGCGGTCTATAATTTGGAGCGATGTTAGTGTGGTGAGGTGGTGCTGAAGAAACCATTCTGCCAATATCGGATTTACTGATTTTGCAAAGTATAACAGATGGAAGAATGGACAAAATCTTCACATTATGAAGTGCGAATTTTAGGTGGGAACCGCAAAGAATTAGAGTTAATAAAAATAACTACAGGGTACTGTTTTGATGCGATTAATGTTGTTAATGATTAATTAATAAATGACGACAGAATGTGGAAGTAGTCGTCTGTGTGTGTATATTTGTGTGTGTGTTTGGTGAGTGATTGTTAACGGCTGTAGTTCTTTGATCGAGACCTATGATCAAAGGCGTTCCGTCTATGACCGTCTCGTCTTTTTGTATGTGTAATTAAGTCTGGTCAACATTATCCAACGTGTCTTTCTTTTGGAGGAAATGATGACCACCATTCTTGACAGGAGGAGCGGCCAGTGAAAGGATTCCTCACCCATTCAGTTACCGACTGTTTATACAGATTGTGCAATGTGGTGTCTTATGTAAATATGCTTATGTGCGTGTGTATGTGTGTGAAGTATGCACAAACATCCATACGCACATCGGAGACCCCCTTCGGTCACGAATGACCATGGGATTGCACCTAGAAAGTTACCCTCCGAGGCACAAGTCCGGGCAAGGTTGTTTATGGAAGACCAGGAGTCGTCCATGCATACCGGCCTCCCCTCTCCATGCCACCATTGTTATCCAAGGGAAAGGCAAAGGGGCCGATACAGCTTGGCACCAGTAACGTCGCAACTCATTTCTACAGCTGAGTAAATTGGAGCAACGTGAAATAAAGCGTCTTGCTCAAGAACACAACACGCAGCCCGGTCCGGGGTTCGAACTCACAACCTTACGGTCGTAAGTTCGGCGCTCTAACCACTGAGCCATGCGCCTTCATACATACGCACATACACACACATACACACATATATGCACACACACACACACATACACAAACAAGGTTAAAGACGCACATACACACACATACACACATATATGCACACACACACAATCAAGGTTAAACTGGAGCTATACAACAGCAGCAACAGCAACGATAAGGACAATGATTTATTCCAACTTCAGTTTTCTTTTGTAAGACATGTTCTAAATTTGGACCAACCCAGAACAGACAAGAACACACCAGACTAGACCAGACTACACCAGATTAGACCAGACCAAACCAAACCATACCAGACGCTTAGATCTCAATTTCAATCAATTTTATCGATTTATTCAATTATCTAGTTATTAAGTTTTATTTTGTTACGCTCTGTTAGCACTTCTGCTAGCAATGGATTATTCATTAACAACATTATGCAACAATCATAAAACATTATGCAACAATCATACAGCATTACTTTTGTCGAATATCTGTACGGGAGAAAAATAGATGAAATCCTTGCTTTTTCAATGGATTTTTACTTTATTCGGAAAAAAGAAAAACCAAAAAACAGAAAGATTAAAAAAAAAAACATGAGAAATGATAGCATCTTCAAGTAAAGCGTTCATCCAGCTCAGTAGCTTTTGTGAAGACCTACTTTTGCATCTTCAAACTGTTCATTGAAATACGTTGCTTCACTTCAAGTAAGAATACTATTATGGAAACCATTGCTATTATTTTTTTTTCTTCTAAAATGACATGCATTGCTATTATGTCACTGTCAATATTACGATAATACAATTTAACAATATCCAACTTTGTGTGTAAATCGATATTATTCTAACCAATAGAATGGAATAATAAAATATCCATCTAGATATCGTTTTACAAATATATAAATAATACGCCTAAGCGTCTGATAAAACGAGAAAGAAAATTTAATTAAAAAATGGCAGACATTTCGCTAAAGATGACTGTATATGTGTTTATACGCTTACGTATACACATTCATAAATCTACATACCTACATAAATCTACATACATATGTACATATATACATGCATATATGTACATGATAGTAGCAATTCGATTTCGATCAATGCCTTTGCTTGTTTATTCTTTTAACATGAACAGCATGGATGTGACTTTTCAACCCTGCGGTGGACATACACTCTTTTGAAGAGATGGGCAACGATGGGTAATCTCTTGCAGTAGGTGTTTAGAGATCTTACCGCCCACGCTGAAACATGCATTCATTCTTTCATGGAACCTATTATTGAGTGTTTTGCCTTTTACGGCTACAGCCAAAGCATGATATGCAACACATATTAGGAATGTTAAACATCAAATAATGTGCCGGTGCTTGAAGCTTTTTAAAGTGAGAAGAGGTATTGTAAAGTACCAATCTCACTCTCTAAACAACGTATGCGTTTGCTCCAAAAAGAAGAACTAGTTTACACCATTGGATGCAATCGAAGTCACAGGTATTAATTCAAAGCTTTCCTTCTCCAAGAGATATATCTAAATGAAGACTAAGGTTCTCTCTCAACTGTTGGATGGTCGCAAGAAATTATTTACACGACGTACTACTATTACTATTACACGAGGCTCACCGCTCTCTATCAGTCTCTTTGAGGAATCGCTAAGTTACGGGGACGTAAACACACCAAGATCGGTCATCAAACGATGGTGGGGGACACAATCACAGACACACACATAGATATATACGTATATTGGGCTTCTTTCAGTTTCCGTCTACCAAATCCACCCACAAGGCTTAGGTCAGCCCGAAGTTATAGTAGAAGACAGTTGCCCAAATTACTACGCAGTAGGACTGAACCCGGTTGGCAAGCAAGCTTCTTACCTCACACCCACGCCTGCACCTATATATATATATATATATATATATATAT
>NC_068990.1:87018680-87029892 GCF_001194135.2 Octopus bimaculoides | reverse complement strand
GAGAGAGAGAGAGAGAGAGAGAGAGAGAGAGAGAGAGAGCGGGGGTAGGAGACAGCATATTCTAAAAACCATCTGAAATAAAGCATGATGCTGGCTGTGTCTGTCTCCCTTGTGAGTAGTTTTACATATTTCTAATAGTTGAATATTTATTAATGAAAGAAAGTGGATGAAGTTTTACCGCCGGGCCCCTGCTGCTACTGGAGAATTTTCAGCTGGTTTCACTTTGATATTCACATGTGTATTACTGTGGTGCTGCGTCATTTCTGTTCCATGCGGTTGCTTCAGTGCGGTTGCAGTGACACGAATACTTACTGCGTCACTTTATGTAGTTATATATCGTTGAAACGTCTGCTTAATACAGTTAAGTGATCTCAGCTCAATGGCGCCCTATTTACTTTAATCGAACTGTTTAGGTGGTGAACTGGTGGAAACATTGGCACCCATCCGGTAAAGATGCTTAATGAGGTTTCTCCGGCTTTACGTTCTGAGTTCAAATTGCGCCGAGGTCGATTTTGTCTTTCATCATTTCGATGTTGATTAAAATAAGTACCAGTTGAACCCTGAAGTCAATGTAATCGATAAGCTTTGCTCCCACAAAATTTTGGGCCTCTTGCCAGGAGGAAAAAGAAATTTAGCTGAGTTGTTTCCTATACGTTTTGAGTTCGAACTGCATACAGAGCAAGACATTTTAAAAATTGTTTTGTACTTTCCAAATTTTGCACCCTCTATTTTCCACCGCTTTTTTCTTTCGTTTATCGTTTTATTTCCTATTTACTTCCCATACGGAATATGGGAGTGACCGAGGCTATCGTATATGACGCATAAGTTCTTGTGTTTGCGTCATGTTACATGGCAAAAAAGGAAACTATATAATTACAAAACTTTCTAGGAATATCAACCGATTTTCACTTTAACCCATTGCAGAAAACAGAAGAAAAAAAAAAAGCAGAAATAGATAGTCATCTGGAAGGTCTTTAGTAAGAAGTATGCTCAATAGCGAGCTGACATAGGGATAACATATAATAACAACAAGAACTGTAAAGTGTTTAGTGGTTCGTGTCACGTTTTCTTCATTGTGTTGTGGACTACTTCCTGACACGAACACCTCACCAAGCTATAAATAGTTGTCCTAAAATTTGATGAAATTTTCTAATGTATGTATGTATGTATGTGTGTGTGTGTATCTATCTATCTATCTATCTATCTATCTATCTATCTATCTATCTATCTATCTATCTGTCTGTCTGTCTGTCTGTCTGTATGTATGTCTATCTATCTATCTATCTATCTATCTATAGTTATATTTATATATATCGTCTGCTTTGTGGCTACAGGGACAGTAGCTGAGTATGAGTCTTACGTAACTCTAATATGCTAAAGATTTATTTATCAAATTACAACGCTCAGTTACTGAACCAACAAAAGAAGCATCTAGAGGGTAATTTTACCTGCTAGAAGTAGCAGCTAAATCTACTTCAAAATGCATATCTCCGTCCTCGGCAGTGCTGGACAACGAGAAACAATGTATTTCAATACACTAGTAAAAAGATAGGATTGTCATGGCTGGAAGGTTGGAATGAACTGGACCTGATCAACTAAGGTTGGTCTGGTCATAAACAACAAACAAGCAACTTATGTATTGAGTTCGTATTTAATCAGATACAAGTTTCTACTTTCATATTTTCAGGACCATTAGAAACATGGATAAATAGTTTCGAATTAATAGGATTCGTCATATCCCTCCCAGAGTCGTTACAGCGTCAGACAAAATACCTCGTGATATTTGTTCCGGTTCTTTATGAGCAGAGTTCAATTCTCGTCAAAGGGACATTTGCCTTTCATCCTTCTAGGTTGGATAAAACGTACCAGTCTAGTATTAGAGTCGATGGTATAGACTAACAACCCTCCCACCAAAATTGCTGGCTTGGTACCTAAACCAAAAGCTAATGTACCTTTCCTACGTTGCCGAAGATCACTGTATATTTTTCTTTTCACAATATATTTTCTTTCTTTGCTTTTACATATTTTAGAGGAAGAAAACCCTTTTTCAAGGCCTCTGTGACTGATGCCAGGAAGTGGTCAAGAAATCCCAAGACAGGAGACCTGACCCCGAGTGCTTGCAGTCATGTGGACGTCTTTAAAGGAAAACACACAGGGCTAGGTTATGGCTTAAAGGTTTTACTCTGGGCGACAGATGAATCGACCGTTAAAAAGAAGAAAACTAAAGCAGTTCCTTTGAGAGGCTTCCGAACAGTTTCCGTTGGCTAAATTTCATTCAGAATACTTTGGTCAATACGCAATTATTTCAGAAAATACATACACAATATAAAATGCAACGAAATGAAACTGAATCCGAAACCGCGTCGTTGCAAAGCGAATTTCTTAACTACGGTGGTCTGTACTGCGTCTCTTCCCAACCTAGATTCCTGTTCTAATATTCTCTGGTAAATATGAAATCCATAACGATAACAAACACTGTACAGGTATTTTTAACTGTTATGGCAGATAACTTCTACAACCGATGTTTTCGTCTCGCTTATCTTCTAGTTTTATTTTCTTTGCGTCGTTATTGTCATAATTGGTTCGTTTCATTTTTTTTTCACGTACCAAATTCTTTCTCCTTCCTAGTTTTTGTTTTCCTTTGTTTTGTATCTATCCATCGTTGATTCTATCTCTTTCTTTCCCTCTCTTTTTCTCTCTCCCACTCTACCTCTCTCACTCTCACTCTGACTCCCTCTCTGTTTCTCTATCTCTATCTCTTAGCTTAATAATAACCTTAATTTTATTATATGACAGAAGAGAAGGGTGTTGCTATGGGAACTTTACATCATATACATCATAATATATGTATACACAGGCAAATCCCCACGTGCACACATGTGTGCACACATGTGTGCACACACATGCATATACATTCGTATCTACACATGGATATGTTTACATATATATTTATTCATACATTCGTATATAGACATATATGTGTGTGTGTATCCATACATATGTGTATATATGACACATACACGCACGTATATATATATATATATATATATATATATATGTATATATGTGTGTGTGTGTGTGTATATACATATGTGTATATATGACAAACACACGTATATATATATATATATATATATAAACAAATACATATATGAATGTATATACATACACAAGTGCGTGTATGTTTGTATGCACACACATACATACACGCACACACATACGCACACGTATATATGTAGATGTGTGTGCGTGTGTGTGTGCGTGTGTGTGTTTATACAAGGGAGCGAAAACATTCCAGAGACAAAAGCTTAACTGAATCTTACTGAAGGACAGTTTGTGCTACTCTCATCGGGATTGCCAAGTTTCCAAAGTAACAATGGTATGGAAGCTAATTGAATTGTTGATATTGTATGTAGAGGGGTGGGGTGAGTGGGGGGTTGATGATAGATGATAATGATAATATCGATATTGATAATGATAATTCGGAAGACGAAGAGAAGGGACAGAATGATGATGATGATGATGATGATGATGATGATGATGGTGGTGGTGGTGATGGTGGTGGTGGTGATGATGATGATGATGATGATGATGATGATGATGATGATGATGATGATGAAGGTGATGATGGCAACAACGTCGACAACGACGATGAAGGTTTTAACGATGATTATGATGCTGATGATAAGGAAGCGGGCTACAACGGTGGCATGGTCCGTTGAAATTGCCATAGTAACTGTGTTATGTCCATCTACCCTCAACTGATGGTTATCTACCTTTGAGGAAATCTGTATCGGGGCAGGTAGCAGGACAATATATGGTTGTAACCAAAATTGCTTCACGTGAACCGAAGTCTAACGGCAAGACCGGAAGAATCAACGACCTTCTGCAAATCTACGCAGGGGACTTGACCCTCAGTACTGCACCTTAACGTAACATTTATTTATATACAAGTATATATATATAAATGTTATATATATATACATATGTGTGTGTGTGTGTGTGTGTGTGTGTGTGTGTGTGTGTGTGTGTGTGTGTGTGTGTGTGTGTGTGTGTGTGTGTGTGTGTGTGTGTATGTGTGTGTGCACACGCGTGTGATATACATTGCTTATATTCTCTAATTTGTTTGTAACATGTTGAAAGCTTCTGACAGGATATCAGGGTATAATCAAAATTAATCTCGCATTTGTAAATTATCTCAATTCATTTCAATGATATGGCTCTAATTAATTACACGGACCTTAAGCTTGCTAATTGCAGCAGAAAGTAAAACATAAAGTTTCCAAACTCGATGGCATAACCTAATTCTGACAAACGTTCGACGAAATTCTATTTTAATTACGCCGTCAACCTGGACAATTATTTAAAGAGGAATATTAACTCCATCGTATCTCAGTGATGAAAGCCTGCAAACACCATGGTACAGTACCGTCTTTCAGATTAAACCATTAAAAATTAAGATGTTAACGAACAGCATGGCCATATAGCTTGCTATTTCTTTCTCCCAGGTATAAACGACGGGCTCACAGTTACCTGATAAAGGTAAAGCATTTTCTTCGCTGTGAAGGCGAGCGACGAGATAAATGGATAAGTACCAGGCTTACAAAGAATAAGTCGTGGGGTCGATTTGTTCGACTAAAAGCGGTTCTCCAGCATGGCCGCAGCCATTATGACTGTAACAAATAAAAGAATATATGTATATATATATATGTGTGTGTGTGTGTGTGTGTGTGTGTGTGTGTGTATTTTCCACACATGGCTTTGGTTTTCACGAAAGTAGATGACTCGCAGTGAGATCGAACCTGAAATCACTCGATGAGCAACTTCTTTTTAACCTCACAGCCGTGCTTGCATCCGCATCATTAATAACATAGAATAATGATTTTTTCCCCCTGACTACTGGAAAATAGCGTGAAAGTGTAAAAAGTTAATTAGGATGCCTTGATGACGCTATGATAATCAAATGTGAATATTATGAACATTATTTTGAGTTATTAGGTTTATGAAATACCGTAATTTAGTAGCATTCATAGAAACAGCCTCTGACAGATCACACCTAGCCAATGATGATGTCTTGTAGTCGTCGTATATCTATGGTAATATCCTCATTACTAATGTAATCTGTAAGTACCACTCTTTGATGGTATTTTGGAAGTAATCGAAAGTATAGTAATTTAGTAATTTCTAGTTCACCGCCTGCCGTGTCTGCATTGTGATTAATTCTATTTTATCTGTCTACTAGTGTCATTATATGAAGGCGCATGGTTTAGTGGTTAGAGCGTTGGTCTCACAATCATGAAATAATGAATTCGATTTCCGGACCGGTCTGTCTGTTGTGTTCTTGAGCAAGACACTTTATTTCACGTTGCTCCAGTTCACTCGGTTGTAGAAATTAGTTGTATTGTCACTGGTGCAAAGCTGTATCTGCCTTTGCCTTTCCCTTGGATAACACCGATGACATGCAGAGGGGAGCTGGCAGAAACGTTAGCACGCCGGGCGAAATGCTTAGCGGTATTTCGTCTGCCGCTACGTTCTGAGTTCAAATTCCGCCGAGGTCGACTTTGCCTTTCATCCTTTCGGGGTCGATTAAATAAGTACCAGTTACGCACTGGGGTCGATATAATCGACATAGTCCATTTTTCTGTCCTTGTTTGTCCCCTCTATGCTTAGCCCCTTGTGGGCAATAAAGAAATAAGAGGGGAGGTTGGTATGCATGGGTGACTACTGGTCTTCCATAAACAGCCTTACCCAGACTTGTCCCTCGGAGGGGAACTTTCTGGGTGCAGTCCCATGATCATTCACGACCGATGGGGGTCTTTACCCTATATGTCACAAAAGATGGTGAGCTGATAGAATTGTTAGTGAATCGGACAAAATGAATAGTAGATGTTCTTCCGACTCTTTACGTTCTCACCTCAAACCTTATTTACATTTTGTTTTCGGGGTCAATAAAGTGTCACACGAGTTAAGTACAGGGGTCAATGTAATCGATTTGTCCCTTCTGCTCAAAAATTGCTCCCTGAACCCTGAAATGGGATCAGGAAGCATTCTCTTGAGGGTAATGTGATGATATCTGTTACTTATACACTGTGGAGACCGAGCAACAAGGTTTATGAGTCCTAGGGCTATGCCAAGTAGTACAGCATATCGTTTCCAAATTTCTAGCAGACTGAATTGTGTCATGATGCTGTTTTTCTCACGGACGGTACCCAACTGAACCTACTATATATACTATGTAGTCGATAAAATCAAAAGCAATCCATGCGCATGCGCTAAATTAAAATATTAAATGGCGATAATTTACCCATCGCACCCTGTATATGTGTATGTATATAGGTGTATATGTACTTTATATATACACGTACACATTCATAATATATGCTCATACACATATCAATATAGATACAGTCTCTCATACACGAGATACATGCAAAATAATATGTACAAAACAACAAACAACAAAAGGAAAGCAATTTTCTGTCTGTCTGACCATCCCACGCTTTGTCATAAAATCACATTTTACCTCCATGGTTACTGAAATGCTTTGTAATACGCTGTGGAACAGAAACTATTTCAACTCTACAACTAATAATAGCAGTTCCGTGTATTCTTTAACAAATATCATCTTAGACGTTATATTATGATTTACTGATAGTCAGAGGAGAGCAGAATGTTTTATAGTCCTCTATAGTTTGACGTAGATAAATCTGTTCGACATTTCACTTCTGGTTTAATGTATTCATTGCTTTATTCACGTTGTTCTGAATTGCAAACTCGTGTAAACTCTTGGTGCAGTAGTATTTGGACAGCATATAAATATGGAAATACAGACGTGGTCATACACACGTGCACGCGGGGGTAATGAACGGGGAGATATAAAATGAGTAGGAATGAAGATGGCACGAAGTCAACCCAGAACTGAGAAGCAAAGAACACTGAATTAGTATAATGCTTTTTGAAGTGTAAATGTTCATAAAAATAACTGTCATTAAAATACAATACAGTATGGAGATAATAAGGAATATCTGGGACATGAAAGCAGACAGAAATATAATTTCTTATAACGGTTTTGTGCTAAACCAGGCTCGAGGCTACAGTGCTGTAAAGAAGTACGACAAAAGTAAAAGGACGTGGAAAACAAATAGAAAAGATATATATTGGCAGAAAGCTTAATGGATTGTATATTATAGGCCAGAGGAAAATAAGAGAATGGTAATGAGTTCCTGAGAGCAGTGGTTCGGGGATGAAGCTATTAGAATAAAAGATCTTATGACGAAAAGGAAGCTCGGCAGAGAAACGTTGCACCTGGGAAGAGAAGTGAACGATGCATTTAAAGATCTTGACAGAAAGTACTAGACCGGAAAGTTTATTAGAGCAATGGCTATGGAAATACTTACAGAGCTCTACAGTAAAACTGTCTCCTCCAAGAGTTGAGACACGCTTCTGGATGGTAGAAGGTAATTAGCTTGAAGATTCTTACAAAAAAAAAAAAATAGCAAAGATGCGATGAAGAAATTAGCTTGGCAACAACATAACTTCTGGTTTGTTCTTACGGCATGGTATATCGAGTCTCTTCTAACAGCCGCGTTTTGTGAATAAAATTTTGTGGACGGAAACTGTTTTGAAGCCTGTTAGTGGCTGTCTAGATTCGTAGCTTGGTTTAGCTTCATAATCTAGATGTTGGGCTCCGTTAGGAGAGTTCACTTCGTTGCAAAAATTTTTTTTTAGATTTCTTGTTTGAGAATAACTTTTCTCCTTTCTCGGCCACCATTAATAAACAACAAGAACAAGAACAACACTACCCTTGGCTGCAGCAAGGTTCTCGACGGTGTCAGATTAGAGGCGATGTACGGCACTAAGTCTCTGGTAGACTTGGTTCTGTGGGAGCTGTGCTACTGGTGCGCAATGAGAAACGGATGAGATTCAAGATGGCGTTCAAAAAAATGGTTGAGTCAAAGTAGCTGCAGCAGCAGCAGCAGCAGTAATAGTGGTGGTGGTGGTGTTGGTGGTGGTGATGGTGGTGGTGGTGGTGGTGGTGGTGGTGGTGGTATGGTGGTATGGTGGTAGTAGAAGTGGATGATGTAAATTATGGATACTATGGATCAAAGGTTAGGGTATTCAGCTCACAATCGTAAGGTCGTGAGTTCGATTCCTGGCGGCGCATTGTGTCCTTGAGCAAGACACTTAATTCCGCGCTGCTCCAGCTCTCTCAGCTAGCAAAAATGAGTTGCATCTGTAATTAAAAGGGCCAGTCTTGTTACATTCTATGTGACACAGAAGGCCTTTGAAAAATACCGGGATGATACGCTTGCCAGTGGAGCACTCAGCCACCTGTATATTAATTTCGTGATCACGTTGTTCCATTGATCGGATCAACTGAAACACTGGTCGTCGTAACCGACGGAATGCCAGTCATAGACATAGTATAGAATTATAAGAGTAGAAAAAAAATGAGCAGAGAACAGTAACGAACGACAGCAACTCGAACGATGAATACAAAGTTTGTAGAACGATCTTAAGTGAACAATGGCTGACATTTTAAAAAAGAGATTTTAATATAACGAAATATCTCAGTTTGCATCACATTGAGATTAACTTTGACTTTTCATTCTTCATGCCTGCTGCAAGAACCTGTCAGATACTGATGTCGAATAATGATGTCGATTTAATCGACTGCTGTCCTCATCCTCCAAAATATGTAGGTTTTTGTCGTGGTTAGAAATAAATATATTGTAATATATTTTCAAGATATTACAGTCTCTATAATTTTCACCAATATTGTTGTTGGCACTCCGTCGCTTACGACGAGGAGGGTTCCAGTTGATCCGATCAACGGAACCACCTACTCGCGAGATTAACGTGCAAGTGGTTGAGCACTCCACAGACACGTGTACCCTTAACGTAGTTCTCGGGGATATTCAGCGTGACACAGTGTGACAAGGCTGACCCTTTGAATTGCAGGCACAACAGAAACAGGAATATAGAGTGAGAGAAAGTTGTGGTGGAAGAGTACAGCAGGGTCTGTCACCATCCGTTGCCGGAGCCTCGTAGAGCTTTAGGTGTTTTCGCTCAATAAGCACTCACAATGCCTGGTCTGGGAATCGAAACCGCGTTCCTATGACTGCGAGTTCGCTGCCCTAACCACTGGGCCATTGCGCCTCCACTCACCAATATTACAGTGTTTGAAAGACTAGAGTTGTCATCCATTTGTATTTTACTTGAACTAATTAGCATTAGCCATTGAGCTTTTCTTTCCCTCACAGCACTGCAAAGATAATTTTAATTAAGCAAATTTGTTTTTCTCGCTACATTAAGTATTTTAGAAATCACTCGAGTATTGTGTTTCATGTTGACAGCGTCCTTTGGCAATTTCTCAGTCACGGCGCTGAGCATTGTGCCTTTTGTAAAAATGTAACATTATTCAACCTACTCTAATATAAGGGAAGGTTTGTCTTTTGAATCATCATTATTATTAGTGCTGAATCAGTAATTCACTTCGGTTTTCAAAAAAAAAAGGGGTGGGGTGGGAATGGAAAATGGGGGGCGGAGAATCACCGGATTACATGCTAAACTGAAGGCATTTTAACGCAGACTTTCTTCGTAAAGAGATAAGGTTAATATTTCTTGTATAATTTTTCCTGTTTGAAAATAGAAAAAAGACAAAGAAAAAATAGTTTAAACCGTTAAAAGAAATTTCTTGCCGTAAGGCATTAAAAACATGCCATCTAAGGTAGGATCCGCCTCCAATATTTCAGTAACGGGTAAAAAGGAAAAACGTGTAAACACGATACAACAGGTATTTTTTTAAATAACACAAAAAGAAATGCAATTTTCACGACCAAATTCATTTTTTAACGGATTTTTATAGCAAGTTGCATATAATGTTAATCAAATTTATAATAGAGAAAACAGCATCACGACCACCACCGACAACAACGACTGTTTTTCTAGTGTTGCTAACGATAAGGAAGAATCAAATATCTGGGAAAGGGACGACATAGCACAAATGCTTGTCAAAAACAATTGCTTCTCTCTCTGAGATCTTTATCTGAAGGCAAATTAGGAAGAAAGTAAGCTATTTTTGACTAGCAAACAAAACAGAAATTCCAATTTGTACTCGAGGAAACGTTTAAAGAAATTCTTGGCCGATCTGTGGGAAGGTGTGGCTTCCACCAACCGAGAAAGGACATCATATGAAACTGTTTGCTTGCCTGGTTTTCAAGACCAAAGAGGAAGCGTGGCGATATGCAGAGTTGGTGCGGCCACAATCTGCACACAAGCTTGTATACACGAATCAACGCATTAGAGACATCAGTAGCGATGTTAACCCGTTTCTCGTAGTCAAAAATATGGAACAAGGAACAAGTAGCGAGTACTAAGGTAACTAGAAATGATACACAAGTCGACGTACAAATCCTAATGGGCGAAAGAGGGCCATTCCACCGTTGTTTAATGCCGTAAGAGTAGGTGGAAAAGCTGAGGGATTTGTGGTACAAGGCAGAAGGCTTAGATGCTGTACAGTTAGCATTTGAGGGATTACCGTCTAAAGACCTGGAAAAGTAGAGGAGATGTAGTGAACAGCAGTTCAATCAGCCACAACGACAGTAAGAGGCCCCAAAAGCTTGTTTTCCAAAGCATTTCTAATCCCACCAATTTCACAGCTTGGAGGATGGGTATAAGATTCGCCTTGTTCTTAGGGAGAGAAAAAAAATCAGAAATCTAACGACCAAGAAAGAAGCCGAGGAAGGAAAAAGCTGAGTCATACCACACAGCCTTGCAGCCTTGAGAAGTGTAGCAATCGAAAAGGTGGGAAAATGGAAAAAGGAAGAAGGGAAGAAGCAAGAAACCTAAGCAGAAACTGTATAGAACAAATAAAGCAGACCCACCTCTCCACTTGAGGAAAGCACAATCAAGAAGTCTACGTCCTCTGATATGTGTGTGTGTAACTGTGTGTGTGTGTGTGTGTGTGTGACCGTGTGTGTGTGTGACTGTGTGTGTATGTGTGAGTGTGTGTGTGATTCAGAAATCTCCATATTGATCGCCAAGAGCATGGACCATGCATCCCGGGTTTCATTCCATTGTAAGAAAAACATACAAGTTAAATACATTAACACAAGAGTGCAAAAGCTGGGAACTTTACGTAATCGAATTTGTAAAACACCTTACAGTCGTGGAATAAGAACACTGTTAGTAATAGTGTATAAGTCTTGTA
>NC_068990.1:87012949-87018511 GCF_001194135.2 Octopus bimaculoides | reverse complement strand
ATGTATATTTTATACTTGTATACACACGCAGAAATGCACACATTGACGCACACGTACATACATACGGAGGTGCATCACCATGGCCGCAGCTCTGAGCTGAAACTACAGAAAAAAAAAATATATATGCACATTGGATCTTTCTCCATATTAGCAGAAATAAGAATGCAAAATAAGTTTTAACAATAAAAGCACAAAACACACACACGCACAACTGTGACACTCCATTTTTCACTGTCGCTTGCATAACATACACAGCAAGACACACAGCAAGGAAACCATGTTTGCTCGCTCTCTAGAGCTAACTCACTGTAGTTCTTATATATTTAGACTAAGCATTAGATTTTTCAGTGAAATATATGTGTGTGGTTGTGGAGTGTGGTGGAGTGTAATTCCAGGAATTTGCGTCAAATTGAAATTTGATGTGTTCTCACACAAAAAATAAATCCTTACTCTTGTTGTTGTTGCTGCTGTTGTTTTTGTTGTTTGTGTTCTTCTTCTTTTTCTTCTCCTTCTTACAATTTCGTATGATTATTTGTTTATTTTACAAATATTATTTTTATTCTTGATGCGTTTCTTCTGTTCTTTTTCTATTTTTTTTTTTTTTGCTTGATTGTAATCTTTCGCTGGAAATGATGGATGTGGTAGATACATCTCAGGAGTAAAATCTCTCGAAATAATTGCAAAAATCTACAACCATCACCATAATCATTACTATCACCGTCATCATTCATCAATCATCATAGTCATCATCACTATCACCATCATCATCGTCATTGTCGTCATCATAACCGTCATCGTTTCCATCTTCGGGGTCGATATTATTATCGTCATTTTCCTACTCCAAATTACCTCCTCCTTCCCCCACCCTCTCCCCCGTCCCCTTCCTCCTCCTGCTCCTCCTCCTGCTCCTCCTCACCACCCTTACCACAACCACTACTACTATTACCACTACCATTACCGAAATCCGTGTTGTCACCACTACTATCTGATAACTACCGCTGCCATTGACAGTTTTAACAATTGTTCCAGCACCAACGCAACCTCCACCTCTAACTCTAACCTTCCACCATCGCTACCCCTTCACCATCGCCGCCGCCGCCGATTCACTTCCACCAACACCACCACCACAGCTACCATCAACACCTACACACCGCAGCTACTTCTATTTTCTTTCCATTTCCAGCCGACCATCACCATAACTACTAACAAGAACGATCAACAACGAAGTCTCTACACGGCCACTCGTTCTGTTAGAAATAGCAGCAGTTACACGTTCCTCAAATGAAACCCATTGGACGGTATGTATTTAGGTTCAATGCACAAAGGAAAGCAGAAAAAGGAAAATTTTTCAAGGTCGGAATGAGTTTGTTCCACAGGTTCGCTCGATCAAGTCTGAGCTGTTGCTAAACAACGAATACATGAAAAACAGGAGACTCACGAACTTAAAACCACCAACATGGCCACCACTAACATCCCGTCATTGTCACCATCACCACGTTCCCCACCATCACCACCATCACCGCCATTAGCACCTCTACAATCACAACCATTATCACCATCACTTCCATCACCACTATCGTCTGCACATTACAAATGCTTAATGTAATCAAAAGTGTTTCTGAACTGATGAATATCACGTGATGTGTGATACGATATTATTTATAAGATACGATCCTTAATACAATAATATCGAATGATCCTTAATATAATATCATGAGAGGAGATCCTTAATACGATAAAATCCCATTATCCCCAGTACAGAAAAATCACACAATCCATAATACAATGCCATATGATATGATGGTTAATATAATATCATATGATCTCAAATACTTGTTTATGTATTCAGATGCAGTTAAAAAAAACCCCCAAAAAAACCAAGCTGTTTTGCGAATAAACCCACTTCCGTTGCAAATCGATACTCAATGGTTATTGTTAACTATATTTCGTTTTTACCGATGCATAGAGGGAGGAAAAAGCGGGTGGGTGGTGGTGGGTGGGCCATCTCTGTATTGAGAGAAGAGCGGAGAAATGGTGGAATGTATAAATAGATGGATGGATGGAGGGATGGATGGATGATGAGTGTCGAATGGACGGCTGGGGTGGATGATAAACAAATTTGGCCACCGATTGATTCGAATTATCGATCACTCATATGCCAATGCGTACTACTACTACTACTACTATTACTACTAGTACCACGACGACGACGACGACGACCACCACCACCACCACCACCACCACTACTACTACTACTCCTACTACTACTACTACTACTACTACTACTACAAGTTGCAGTAGTACTAATCAAAGCATCAACAGCAACAGCAGCAGCAGCAGAAGCAGCAGCATCACCACCACCACAACAACAACAAAGATAATAATAATAATCCCTTCTAACATAGGCACAGGGTCATGAATTTTGGTTGGTGCCCTGTTTTATGTTGATCCAGCTGGACGAAAGGCAAAAGTCACTTCAGAAGGAATTTGAACCCAAGGCGTAAAGAGAAGCCGGAATAAATGCCGCAAGACACCCCGGAGATTCTCTTAATCCACCGTCATTTCTTAACTAATAATAATAATAATAATAATAATAATAATAATAATAATAATAATAATAATGATAATAATAATAATAATTATAATAATGATAATAATGATAATAATGATAATAATAATGATAATGAGAGTTATTTTTTGCTCTGTATATTAGAAAAGACGAAGAATGAAGAGGGTAGTAAGGAGGAAACATAGAAAGAATAAAAAAAAAGGTGGACGTTTACGCAGAATCGATTATGAATAACAATAATAACAATAATAATACTACTAATAATAATGATGATGATGATGATGACAATGACGACAATGATGTACTACTACTACTACTACTACTACTACTACTACTACTACTACTACTACTACTACTAATAATAATAATAATAATGATATGCATTCTTTTTTTTTAAAATTATCTAAGCAATAAATAAAACAATTGTAAAGTGATTATAGTAAAATTTAAAATATCACAATGCTAATAATAACAAGAACAAGAAGGGCCATTGCTGATCGATCGCTTGCTTATACAGAGACTAATCTTTCACCATTGTTGGTAAAGCAGACAGATTCATCTTTATGATTGATCACAGTATTAATGTCAGCACGACCGAATGCGTGGCATTGAGGATCAATAGAGCAAAATGAACAACAACGAGTGTCTGAATGATTTGCTATGTTTTTATGAGTTATTTGGGGGCAGGGTGATGGGAAATTATCCTCAAATTTGAGATCTGACCTGAATATTTGTAAGACAATAGAATCCATTAAAGCACAAAGGGGAGTTGGTGGCGGTGTTAAACAGGGTGACATATTAAGTCTATTTTGCAACAACACAAACAATTCCTTCAGCGGACATGCATACCGTGTGCGTCTGTCAAATTCAATTCACCATACTTTGGCTGACCCAGCGTTACGGTAGAATGCACAAGTCCAACATATTACGCAGTTAATTGAACCATAAAAGATGTAATTTCTAAACAATGTTCCTAACCAACCATCCAAAACTACAAGACACTTGATTAGCGGAGACCATTAGCTGATCGTTGGATCGGATGCTTTCGGTATTCATTCCGTATCTCTGCGTTTTGCGTTCAAATTTCGCTGAGGTCACCTCTGTTACCATTTACCATTCATTTATGCATAATACATATATGAATATATACTTGATTATTACTATACGTGTTTGACTTCTGAATACACACACATACATACACACACATGCACACACACACACACACACACATATAGTTATATATGTAGACATATGTAAAATTGACAAAATGAGTGCAGTGAACTTGCTGTGCGGAGTGAAAATCCAACGTTTCGGACAAAAGTCCTTCGCAAAAAAGTTTCCCGGTATGAAATTAAAAGAAGAGAGCAGAGATTTACATAGTTAATACTAAGGTACCAGTCAAGTCCTCGAGTCGATGTCATTGACAAATACACTTCCCCAAATTTCAGACCGATGGCCTATGCGACAAACATTGCTTTAAATTGGCAGTATCGACAGAGAATCATTCAAAAAAGATTTCCGTATATATTCCCGTTTTTTATGCTAACAGTTGAAATTCCGCTCTGACTTTTGTTCTTTTGCTCTGTTGCTAAAACAAAGTACGAATGAAGTAGTGCAGTCAGTGTAATCAGTTAATCTCCAATCCTCTATATTTCACATCATCTGCTTAAGTTAGGTAACATTTTTATTATTATCAATAAGGCGGCGAACTGTTTATTATTATCAATAAGGCGACTTGTGCTTTTAATTCTTTCGGGGTGCATAAAATAAGTACCAGTGGAGCACTGGGGTCGATGTAATCGACTAGTCCCCTACCCCAAAATTGCAGGCCTTGTGCAAGTACATAATCAACATACATTGTATACTGCAAGAACGAAATGTCTCTGGTTAAAGAATGGAAGAATATGTTATTGGAAAAAAAAAAGAAAAACGTGAAAGATAATACATCCGCATTCACACCTAAAATCGAACACATAGCTCGGGTATGTTATAAAAAACACCAAAGTGATAACCTTCCTCTGAGTGTAAATCCATTAACGTGTAAATCGCAGAAGATATTTCAAATAACCAATGAAATATATAAATTGCGACGTAAATAGGGAACTTCAGTGTGAAAATTGGGCACACAATTACGACGCTTTCTCGTTGGTTGACCATGCACATACATCAAAGAGCCATTGAAATCCTTTATACAGGACATAAAATATAATTACATAGAAAGACAGTTGTCAACTCTACAATGCTGTATACGATTCCATATCAAAAGCAACATTTGAAGACTAATTAGGGAAGCTTAACTTGCGAACAGCAAACCAAGACTTAATATATAGATATAACACACATAATAAATAAATCTGGATCCCGTCACATCTTTGCCGTTCTATGAGTTTTATATCGTAGAGATTTTATCAGTTATAGCAGTACTCCTATAATCCTTTGTGATATGCAGAAAAACCGTTAACAGCACACAGTTATAACAATCATTTCATTCTGATGGTGAGGCCAGGAATATCTTCAAAGGTCGAGAATAATTCAATTTAAAACCATTAATTTCCAAAAGAAAGATAACAGAATAATAAAGAAATATGAAAACAATATGAAAAACCATTAATAAACAGGATCAAAGCTTGATCACTGGCCGAAACTTCGAAGTTACTGTTATTCCGCTTCTTGTAAAAATATAGTAAGGGTGTACTTTATAAAAAGAATATTAATTCTTCAGTTTAATGTTAAATTGTCTTTATGTAACAGAAAAGCAAACATTGATATATGCATGTATGTATAAGTATATAGATATATATACATACAAAGACACACACACACACATATATATATAGAGAGAGAGAGGGAGAGAGAAGAGACACACAAATTTATATGAACATATATATTTAGGTATATATATACATTTATATAGGCATACTAGTATATATACACATACACACACGCATGTACATACACAGACATATATATATATATATATATATATATATATA
>NC_068990.1:87010558-87012503 GCF_001194135.2 Octopus bimaculoides | reverse complement strand
AAAAGAGTATACTCACACAAAACACCCCCACGCGCACACACAGATGCACACACACATACGCACACATACGTACGCACCCTCACACATACATACGGTTGCTCTCACACACACACACACACACACCAAAACACACGCAACACAACACAACATAACACACACTCATACAAAACAGAACACAGAGACACGCAACATATACGCATGTGCACATAACGGAATGTGAGAAGATTCTTCGTCGGTTACGACGAGGAGTGTTCCAGTCGACCCGATGAATGGAACAAGGCGATCGAGAAACTAACGTGCAAATGGCTGAGCACTCCACAGACACGCGTAATCCTAAACGTAGTGCCGAGAGAGCTTCATCGTAACATAGATTGTGACAAGGCTGGCACTTGGAATTACAGGTACAGCTCACTTATGGCTGTTGAGTGGAATGGAGTGGAGTGAAGCAACGTGAAAAAAAAAAAAGCGTCGTGCCCAAGGATTCAACGCATCGTCGGGAATCGAACTCACGACTTTACGATAGTGAACCGAATAACGTAACCACTAAGACATGCGCCTTCACTTAGGGAACACAAAAACATGAAGAAACATCATTATTGAAATATCCGTTTGATATATATATATATATATATATATATATATATATATATATATATATATATATATATATATATACATATACATAAATATATGTATACATATACATATATATATATATACATAAATATATATATATGTACATGTATATAAGTATATATGTATATCTATATAATTATATATATATAAAAATATGTACAAGTATACATATATATACATGTATACTTGTACATATTTATATATATATATAATTATATAGATATACATATATATATATATATATATAAATACACACACACACACACACACACACACATATATAAATATATAACACATACACAGATATATATATATACACACACAAAGGATAGAAATATGTGTGTGTAAAAGAGGGGAAATATACAACTGGGATCAAATTTACGGAATATGCCGTCCCCAAAACTGTTTGACTACGTTAAAAAATCAATACTTATGTTCTTGTGAACCATGAAAAGTTCGCGAGGCCCAGACGACTCGTGTCGAGTACCGGAGGTTCACTTCCCGGAAGAAACCATATCGCTTCAGTTATGCTTTGGGAAAATGTCCATATACGTCACAACATTTTTTTTGTGCTTTATGTTTTATTACTTTGGTTATAAATCAGAGAGATGACTTACAAGTAGACGAAAGGAACCAATATATTGTGTAGTGCATTGGAAGATGATGCCAAATTTTGCAACATGATGCAGTATTGTACAGTGAAACAGAATCAAACACGGATTTATGTGGGATGCACTCCTACAGAATTTGATATACTATAAACGATAGGGTAATGGAAGAACTATATAACAGATTTGACTGGATCGTGTAACAGATCAATGTTTTATACATCGGATTTCGTTTCCATCGAGCTATGTATCTCTCTGCTTATGCATTTATTTATTGTTCCCGTCACCTCTGTCGCCTCTCTCACCTCACCACATATATATTTTAAAAAGTTGTAGAAAATTTTTTAGATATGCAAGTAAGGCTGAGTGGTTAAGAGACTTGTTTAATGACGTCGTGGTTTAGAGTTCAGTTCCACTGCACGACACTGTGGGCAAGTGTCTTGCTGAACAGCATAGATCAGCGGATACCTCGTGAAAGGAATTGGTAGACAGAAGCCGGTCATATATATATATATATATATATATATGTGTGTGTGGTCCAGGAATCGAACTCTCAACCGCACAATTGTAAGCTCTATGACTGTAATGACTGAGCCATGTGTATACAAAGCCACTGGTTGCATATTTAGGGTTAGAATGCTTTTGCTCATAATACTGCTAAGTTTTGAGCCGACCTATGCCTATATACCACCACCACCACC
>NC_068990.1:87003784-87010486 GCF_001194135.2 Octopus bimaculoides | reverse complement strand
CAATAACAACAACAACAACAACAACAACAACAACAACAGCAACAACAACAACAACAACAACAGCAACAACAACAACGGCAACAGCATCGACCAAACGAAATGCTGTAAATTATGCTCCCTTTAAACGCATTCTTTTCTGAACTGTCATTGTTTAAAGTTTTAATGTTGCTACATAGAAATTGCTGTAGATTGCTGCAGATTACTGGTTGCCTTTACATGGCTTTTGCGAGAAAATGCAAGACGCTGTCTACATCATAGTTGGGAGTTGTTGTTACACTGTTTACTAAAAATTGCAATACATTCCAAGCAGTGATGTTTTCTGCAAGTGATCCACCCTTATTGCAGCTCCTATTTGTTCCATGTACTTCTCAAAATATCTCGAGAAGCGATCCTTGGAACCGCTCGAATACTCCGGAAGGTGCTCGATAAAATAAGGGGTGTTACCTTAGTTCACTGGTAGTGAACAGCTGACACCGTAGTGCATCTCCAGAGTTAGGAGCTGTGCAAAGACAACAACAACAACAACAACAACAACAATAATACTACTACTACTACTACTACTACTACTACTACTACTACTACTACTAATAATAATAATAATGATAATGATAATAGTAATAATAATAATAATAATCACCAGAACAACAGTGAACTATTGGAGATTGCTAGAGATGGTTACATTATGACAGATATTGCTAGCTGTTTCCACTTTGTATGGTCATATACATGTCAGAAGTTGGTTGACATCGTAACATAGTCCTTACTAGAGATTACTAAAGATGACTTCCGTTTCGTTGCTGCTTCCATTTCACATTGTCCCATTGTTTTTGTTTCTTTCTGCAATGTACTAGACGTTGTCATTCTATCATTGCAAGAAATTGCTAGAAATAACTATAGTTTGTTAGGATTACTCTGTGTTTTTATACGTGTGAGTCGGCTGGATCAATAAATGCATATTTTATTGATCTTCTTGCTGAATACCAAGTTGGTATGTGATGGTGTAAAGATTTTAGACTGATCGATAGCAATAAACTCTACGCTATTCTTCAGCACTTAGGCCTTATCTAATTTTTCTTTACCCTACCGTGTTTTAGTTTTTTTTTTATGAGTTTTCCAGACGTTTTAATTCTTCTCTAACGAACGCTGGTGAGAAGAGCTAATTAATTAAGATCGTGGAGAACTACAGAAAGTTTAATAATGTTGTTACTTCATACACGCGCTGCAATATGACTTTGACCAAAACGTATTTGTTCATATAACACCAGGTCTACCAACATGTAAATAGACCCATCGATTCTAACACACCCCAACCCTTCTGTAAAAGAAAAAAATAAGGAAGCAATAACAGACGTTTTACAGATTTCACTAAAATCGGCAACTAGAGATGCATTATCTTAGCATGAGAGAAGGGTGAAGACTAAAATTTCACGCAAAATGGCACAGACGAAGAGTTCTGCTTGAAACGTTTGATTTCTTTTATTCTTCACGGCTAAATATATGCTACATTTATTGAAGTTCTTGAAGGATTGAGGTGTAGAATTAGTCGAATGGTTAGAACGCAGGTTAGAATGTTTCATGGCATTTATTCCGACTCTGCACTCTGGATTCAAATTCCGCCCTGTTTAACTTTCGAGGTTAGTAAAACAAAAATATGCTTATCCAGTTCGGTGGCTTGGTAAAACTATCAGAACATTGGACAAGATGCATTGCAGCTTCTGTTTCCGGCCCTTTGCATTCTGACATATATGCTTGTGCAATACTGGTGCCAAACTGTATCGACCTTAAAGCGGAAGCATTTCCTTTGGGTGGCGTGTAAAAATGGAAACTTGCACATGAGAAACTGGCAGATTTTATAGAATATATAGATTTCATAATGGAAACGACAGCACAACTTTTGAGATCTGTGTAAGAATAAGCACAGTAATATACGTACACTTGCATAGTCACACTTGCATAGTCACACTTGCATACAAACACACACACACACACACACACGCACACACACACACACAGACACACACAGACACACACACGCACACACACACGCACACAAACTCAAAGATACACACACACACGCACGTATACTCACGCATATCCGAGCACACAAATATATGTACCCATGCAAACATACTCATGTGTTTAGTGTGTGTGCTTCGGTCCAGTTTACTTCTACTAAATATTAATTGTTAGTTATTGAACAATCTTAGGCCACACACGCATATACACACACATCTTTGTTATTTTTACTGGTTTATTTTGTCTTCGTCTTCGCTCCTTGTACTATGTGGACATTTATTGTGGTTTTAGAGTCAGAATTTGACTGCTATTTTTCAGCGTGGCGGTATCTCTTAGATACCCTGTATTATAATTTTACATATATTATGTATATAGTTATGAAGGAATGGCATATATATATATATATATATATATATATATATACCATACCGTCATTCACACACATACACACACACATACGCACACGCACACACATGAATGTATATAAATTTAAAGTTGTTTCAATTACGTTCACCGAGTTTTATTTAGCCCGGCGGCTATCCGCAATATCAGCGATTTTATTATTCACTCTTCTCTGTACATCGGAGGGGACTGATTTTGTCTAAGTAAGCGACTGGCAAGTATCCGTTGTTGACAAGGTTTAAGGAAGTCGAAATGCGTTTGAATGTGTTTGCTGTTCTGTATTAATGTAATGTTAGCCTCGTTCCTGTACAGCGTTTGTAACACAACATGTCTTTTAAAAGATTTTCTTTCAAACAAAAACCATAGCATCATGCCTTCCAAAAGTCTGTAAACATTAAATATATACAAATGGGTTTTGTATGTGTGTTTGTTTGTTTGTGTATTTGCAGAAAAGGTACTCCAGCATGATAAAGAGGAGCTGACCTAAAGAAGCTAAACAGAAAGTGAAGTAGCACACAGACCTGCGCACACACATGCGCACACACACGAACACGCACTTACACACACATATTTAGAAGGAAAAACGGAACTTTTTGAAAAATATACATGATTTATACCTGCTGCTTTTAAATAAAGTATATATATATATATATATATATATGCGAGTAAAAATAAATACAAAAAAGGGTTTTTTTTTGTATGATTGTGTATAGAGGAATATATTATTTTGTTTAAAAGAGTTCCAACACTGTCTGTTTTTTATGTTTTATTTATATTCCTGCAGAACCAATGTGGGGTATAGAATATGGAATATACAATATATAATATAATATACAATATATAATATAAAATAAAATAAAATAAAAATGGATGGCACCATGAAATAAAGTATTGAAAGTAGATGAAATATTGAGTGTTCAATATAAAGGATCAAATATATAAATATAAGTATATAAAGGCGACTCGAGTTTCAGGGCTATTTCCCTTCGTCATGGCCGGTATGACAGACTGCGCTCATGTATCGGTAAGTCTGTATACGTGCGTATGTGAATGTGTGCACCTGTTAGAGAAGAAAGGATGACTAGCATACGCAACTTACCTGCAACTGTATTGGTGTTGTGAGTTTTAAAATTTGGTACAATCATCATCATCCGAATGCCCGCCGGTATAGCATTCAAAGGTATACAGTCCACCTTCACCCTTTTACACCTTCCTTCTTTTTCAAGGCGCCGAAACACCAAGAGTCGTGTATTGTTCAAGGTAAAATAGTGACCGTCTTTCTGAGCCACTTGCAAACGGGCTCTGTCTAGATTCTGTACAAAATGTCTACTAGCTTCGATGATGTCTCTTTCATGTGTAATTTCTTCCACAGTCTGCTGGCCAGTACAACTGGTAAAATGGATGCTAGATGGTGAGAGGAACATTGTTCCCGACGCACGTATACATAAACGTGTCGGAGATATTTGCGTCTATTGTATGTAGCGATGAATTTAAATGTTATTAGTTGTGTTACTGTAATATTTTTTAGTAATTTTTAATTAATTTAGTAATGATTTATTAATGGATGCAATATTCAATTTTCTCCCTCTTCTATTTTTTATTTAGTCTATGTAAATATTTATTTGAGGAGGAAGAACTTGGTACATTGATAAGGAAGGATGTTTGATGTTGTTGCTGTTATTATTATTATTATTGTTGTTGTTGTTGTTGTTTTTTGTTACTGCCAAGAACCGTCGATAACCTATTTTCCAATATTATATAAATATATGTATACGTATAATGTATAAAAGTGTACAATGGCCGATACCTGAACGAACCTAGAGACTTAATGTCGGTGCAGAGGAAGAATTATACTAACACACGTTCATACAGGCATACATAAATACAGATATACACACATACCGATGGATAAATTGATAGAACGCTCAATATTTCAGGTCAAATAAATAATGGTGAATGTAATTTTGCAAGCTTTGTGGCACATTTGGGGCCGCCGCAAAAACATTTGTTAAATAATGAATCTCAGAGGATTACTGGCAATCGTTTTTTATATTTGTGATTGATACTAAGCAGATACTTTGAATACGCACGTGTCTCTATGTTATTGGAATTCTTATGGCGTCACACACAAAATCGACTACTGCAATGTAATAATAATAATTCATTGCAAATATATTTCTAATGAAAACATGAAGATTTTGGTAGAATTTGCAATAATTCTTGGAGTTGTTTTCATTACATAATATAGTTTTGTGGTGTTAACAGTTCCAAACTGTGAAATCGTTCCATTTTCTTAGTAGAGTTGAGTATCTTTACAAGTGTCTATATGCTAGTATATAGGTCTGTATTTGTGTATGCTTGTGTGTGAATGTGTGCATTTGTGTGTGTGTGTGTGTGTGTGTGTGTGTGTGTATATGTGTGTGCTTACGTGTGTGTTTGTGTTTGTGTATGTGTGTGTGTGTGTGTTTGTGTGTGTTTCTGTCTACCATAAACTATAATGTTAATTATACTCACTCATACAGATGCGCATACATGTATATATCTATATACGTGTGTGTATGTGTGTGCCTGTGTGTGTGTGTATGTGTGTGTGTGTGTGTGTGTGCGCGTGCGTGTGTGTACAAATAGAAACAGATAATTGTAGCAAACTTCACAAGTGTGTATTCCTCCTCTAAGAACCTGAAGAGTAAATTATTCCAAAACAAGCAAAACCAAATCCAATAACTACATTTTATCAGTTTTCCCCCATCAAATTAATTACCAGATTCCTATTATATTCGTTAAAACTAACCGTTAAACAGTTTCTCATTGAAAACAAAACAAGAAACCTCAAAACAATTTCAGCTGCCGTACATTATTCTCTTTCACAGATTTTTTTTTTACCAAATATTCTGGAAACTGTTCAAATACCGCCCATTTGTTTCAAAGCGTTAATATTTCATTAGGTATTTACCGATAATTCCCAAGTAAGAATCTTGTAAAACTTTAACGGTGACTCAGAAGTTGTACATCTTACTGAAACGCCGTGATCAGTCGTATGTTGTTAGTCAATATGTAATTCTCGTTAGTTTCCAGACAATGTTCAGCAAACAAAGTACGTCTTGTATAAATGCATATACGTATGTATGTATGTATGTATGTATGTATGTATGTATGTATGTATGTATGTATGTATGTATGTGTGCGTGTGCGTGTGCGTGTGTGTGTGTCAGTGTATATAATCCAAAGTTCTTTTTGTTATAAATATTTACAAGTAAAAAGATGCATAGTTTGATTCCTGTATTAGGATGTAGTCTATTTTCACCTCTTGGGTCTTACTTGGAAATATCTTAAATATATGTATATATATTTAATGTCAGAAATATCTGTCTATCTATCAACGTGTGTGTGTGTGTGTGTGTGTGTGTGTGTGTGTGTGTGTGTGTGTGTGTGTGTGTGTGTGTGTGTGTGTGTGTGTGTGTGTGTGTGTGTGTGTATGTGTCTGTGAGTGTGGGCGCGTTTATATAGGTAAAGTGCCTCTACTTGAGAGATAAAATCAATGTATGAGGTTATAGACTGCAATACTAAATTTTATATAAAGGTCATAGACGAGGCAAGAATTCTTTGTAAAGTTTATAATTTACTGTTAATGGCACTTATTAATAATATATATAGATAATGACTTAAATTTTAACATGTCCTCAGGAGTAATCTAAGCAATACTTCTTGGTTCAGTTATATAAGATATGTTAGTGTTGGACTCAGAAACAGCTAATACTCCGTGTCATATAAAACTGTCTGTATTAATGTTTCATTGTTGTCGGTATGGTTTTGAACTATACGTTTCTGTGTAGCTACATATCAATTTATATGTCTAGTTAACTTTCTTTCTCTGTTCCCTCTTGAAAATTACTTATCTATCCATCTGTTTATCTATCTGTCTTTCACCAGAATATTTTTGGTGCATTTATTTAAAATATTTATATGTATATTTTTTTTTATCTGTCCTTATAAATAAATATTGCTTTACAAACACACAGCAAATGGCCGTAACTTCATTTCACTCTCTCCCTATCTCTCTATCTCTCTATCGTTCACTTTCCTCATTCCCTCTCTTATATTAGTTTTGCATCAACTTACCTAAGTGGTTTCAGACGAAAAAACGTAATATTTCAATTCAGACTTACTGGCTTGCTATTGTACGTCCGTATATGTTAGCACATGTAATATGCATACATACATACGTGTAAGTATATATATATATATATATATATATATATACTTACACGTATGTATGTATGTGTG